>NW_003299139.1:1379405-1386835 GCF_000151645.1 Tuber melanosporum | reverse complement strand
GATGATTTTTCCCCTGCCTCTCACCCTGTAAGAAGAGACAACCTTTAAGGGCCTTTTCTCGCGCACCCGTTAGACAGCGTTATACCACGCTGCCGTACTCTACGCTTTGAAACGTATGATATGCATCCCTGACCGCACCCTGACCTGCAAATCTGCCAGTCCGGCGGTTCACATATAGTCAGTCAGCAATGAGACAATCGATGAATCCCATCGAACCAAAAACCAGCACGGAAAGCCCCAAAACCTTAAAGGGCCAAAAAGCTTAACTCGAGATGAGAGTTCCCTCGAGCAGTCTCACCCACTCGTCCCATCCCTCCTCCCCCCGGCTCCATATCCATCGTCCAAACCATCATAACTTACCCCTCCCTCCCGCCCATCTATCATACGGCATGTAGTAATCTCTCCAAACAAGTGGCTGTGCAGCGCTGTAATCCCAATGATTCAACCACAGCCCACAAAAAAGACGTCCGCTCTCCATCCCTCGCGTGGGGGAACCGTTCATTTCAACCATTCCACTTTCGTCCAAGACGGCCGGCCCGTTGGGCGCTTTGTATAGGGAAAAGAAAATTTTTTTATTTTTATTGGATCGGAGTTGTAAGTGCATGTTTTTTTTATTTTTATTTTTATTTATTATTTATAATTTACTTGTTATTATTATTATTATTATTATATCCGCTCCCTCCCCCCCCCCCTTTTTTTTTTTTCGTTTATCGTACTTGTTTGTACATACCGCAGTGGTAATTCTCACGGTGTGCTGTCGTATAACGTTAATCGATTTCCTTTAAGTTATGATTGGAATCTTGTAAATAGACAGACACATATCATACCATACCAGGATTACTCCGTTTTCGCCGGGGGTGGGGAGGGTGGTGATGGTGGTGGTTGTTTTCCCTTATGATACAATACAATACAATACAATACAATACAATATCGCTGTTGCCTAGGGTCGCGTTCGTTCGTTCATCGTGCCACACCGCTCACTTGCGTATGATGGATAACTCCACTCTACCGGTACTCCACTTCACCTGTGCTGGTGGTTGGCGGTTGGCGGTTGGATGTTGGATGTTAAGGGGTTGTTGTCGTCGCTGGAATGGTGCAAGTTATCCATATCCTTTACTTACTTACTTACTCCCCTCCCCCCTTTAACTCGTATGATACAATGGGATATGGGATGTTTGTTCTCATGCTTTTTTTTTTTTTCCTCTTCACTCCCCACTCCCCCCCCACCACCAAAGTTGGCTTGCGAGTGATTTGTCGTGATTGTCCTTGGTGGTGGTTTATCAAGGGAGGTGAGGTTAAGGTTATGCTAATGCGATGTGGATCTTATCCCCCGTCCCCTGTATTATTTTTAATAATATTATCGTATATTTGTGTGGCTTTTTCTGGAATATTTCCTTGCTATATTATACCGTGCATGGTTTCGCATGTGAGCTTGCTTGAGTTACCTACCTACTTATGATGATAACTTTGATACTCCTGAATCTCCGACCGAGGGTTCTTCTTTCTCGAAACGGATTCCATTCTGTGTGTGTGTGTAAACCTTTTATTCTTCCACTATCTCACCTACTAACTAAAGTAATCGGAGTACGGCTTGGGATACTGCCCCCAGCCCTGGGCCCCCCTCAATGAAATCCTTCGCTACACCCCCCTGTAGGCCATACTGTTAGGAATACCGAGATCCGATACCTAGGAACCACCCTAGGTAGGGTAACCTCTCCCGAAATCGAAATCTCAGGTCTCCAACACCCCCTCCGGCCCCCTTACAGGGCCCGCGCGTCATCATACATATCGATCTAAGTTGCGTCCTGTGAGTATTATACCACAGAATCGAAGGTGTTAAAATAACACCATATACGTCGCCGCCGTCCGTCCGACCGGATCCTGTTCGCAGGATATATAAGAGGGGACCTTCGGCTAGGTCTGGGAAGTATAACGGAGTGAATCCGTCAACTACCCAGAAAGTTACTAGGCTTCAAGAATGAGATATCTTTGGCATAGGCCGCAAGTAACGGGACGTTTTCGCGCAAAGAGATGATGATGAATAGTAAAGGATCTTAATGAAAGACTAATACATTCACATCCACCCTATGATAACCAGAAGAGTCTGGAACTCCTGAGAATACTACCATCGAACCCAATAGAGTTCGAGGAGTGTTACAACTAGGTTCCGGTACATACTGCAACCGAGGGGGTGACTCCCAAACCGGTGACAGTAACCAGAATCCTGTTACCCATGGCAACCAAGGGTTACCGACCGAGGGATTATCTACCAACCCTATGGAAAGGCTTCCTGCAGGGAGACGATTGGAGCCAACACAGTTCGACTTGAGAATTGGGCCATTTGTCTAAAAAGACTCTCACTATCGGATAATTACTATTGGAAACAGCATGACTTCCAAATAGTTATATTATAATTATCAAAATGGGTGTGATGATTTTCAGGGTCTCCAGGTGTTTGCACCTTGGAAGAAAACCCGACGTTGTGAGTTATATTGGAAAAAGGTACATGGTTGTATGTTAATTAGATGTAATCCGCGAACACTCAGACGCGGAATATAAATATCGAAGTGCCTCCCAAGCTTTAGACATTATCAAGCAACGGAGAAGAGACCTTAACAATATAATATTGTTCTTACGATTTTACTTTACTTTACTTTACCCTACTTTACTTCGATCTTAGTAGTCATAAACGAAACGAGTGAAGTCCGAGCCTTCCTAGACAATCTCCGTCTATAAAAACGAATCTCGATTGGCCTAGACAACTCTGAAGTCTATCGGGTTGTCTCCGCCTAACACATACAAAAGAAACTCCTGCCCCCCCCTTCTCCTTTCCCTCAAACAATTTGATCCAACACAAAAGAAACCCACTCTGCCCTCCGGCTCCATGGTCGTGAACAAAAGAAATCCAAACAAACAAAAGAAACCCACGCCTGCCCCCTCGGCCCCATGGTCGTGAACAAAAGAAATCCAAAACAAACAAAAGAAACCCACGCCTGCCCCCTCGGCCCCATGGTCATGAACAAAAAAAATCCAAACAAACAAAGGAAACCCACACCTGCCCCCTAGGCCCCGTGGTCGTGTACATTATGAAATAACAATCTGACCAGCATTGCTCCCCTGGTCCACTGGGTGCCTCCTCCGTGTCCTGTGCTGTTGTAGTCTATCGGCCCTTTCTCGCCGGGTCATGCTTTCTGGCGTGCGCCGACTCATGCTGTACATCCCTTAGTACCATTTCTCCACATATCGCGCAAGGTCGTCGTGGTCTGGGTTTCACCGGTTTCTGTGTCGGTTGGCTCGTGGGTAGGTTAACGTTGGCTCCGACAACCTGGGCGGTGTCTGGTTGTTGGGTACCATCCTCGTTCCTGGCCATTTCTGGTTTTCCCTTAAGCTCTTGTGGCCAGTCGTCCATCCATTGAAGGAGTTCTCCTTGCCTTTTATTGTCGTGGAGTCCAATTGTCATGGTGGTCATTACCACGCATCTGTTTGCTAGGTGGTCAAAGGTTATTATGTCCCGGTCGCATGGGCATTGCCTCCTGGTGCCGGTTATCTCCTGGTATGGCCAACCCGCCGTTACACTTAACCCTAGCAGCCTTTTGAAATTTTGCCTGGTTAGGGAGTGTAGGTGCTTGTACGATTTACCGGGTCTTCCTTGATACCTGGTCCCTTTGTTGGTGACTCTTTCTGCCCAGCCTTGTTGCAATTGGTTTTTGAGTGCGTCTTTGCCTAGCTGGTAATTACCGGTGGTGGCGATAATGTCTTCTGCCCCCTATTTGGTCATCCACCTCTTTGTTCAAGTGTTGTGGCGGTCCTTGGTAGTGGCTCGTAGCACCAGCAAGTTTTGTCTGAACTGCATAATGAGGTCCAGTGGTGGGATCCCGAGTTCGGTAAGGAAGGCCAAGACCGGTGTTTTCTTTTCCAGTCCGAAGGCGGTTTGGACTATCTTGTTGAGGGCCGCCTGCGCTTCTCTTATCAGGCCTTTGTTTCCCCATGTATCTATCCCGTATGTCAACTGTGGGATTATCAGGCCCTTGATTAGTCACAGTGTCATCCCCGCATTCAGTCCCCCTTTGCTGTATCTGGACGTTACTGCCCTTATACGGTATCCGGAGCTGGTGGCTTTATTGATCCAGTGCCTGACATGGTGGTCCCATTTCCATTTGTCTGTTAGGAAGTATCTGAGCCATCTTAGATGGCCTTGACCGGGTATTTCCTGGCCCCGTAGGCGGACTTCGAATTTGTTCTGCGGTGGTGTCTGTACGAAGATTGTTTCGGCTTTACTGGGTGCGAACTCGTACCCGTCTCCAGCTGCGGTTACCTCAAGTCCTCTAATGGTTTCCTGGTGCATCCTTTTTCCCTGTCTCACATCTCGGTATGTTGTTGCTATCAAGATGTCGTCCACGTACATCAGGACCTTGGTTTTCGCTTTCTGGGATGGCGTTGCCTGTACTTTTACTGTTTCTAGTATGCTGATCAGGAAAAGTATTGGTGACAGAGGGGAGCCCTGTGGTGTGCCCTTGTTAGTAGCATACCCTCTGGACGTTCTGCCATTGAACCGGTAGCTGGTCGTCCTATCGGTGGCCCAGTGCCGGACCCATTGTGCCAGGTGACCTGAGTGCTTTCCGAGCCTGTCGCATACCTTACCCATCTGTAGGTGGTCGAATCCCCCTTGGACGTCGAGGGTGGTGATGCATTTGCCGGCTTTTCCAGCTGTATCCATTACGTCGTTTAGGGCTTGTATGGCATCTGTTGTGCCATATCTCTTTCTCCCTCCGAACATATTGTCCTCCAGGATTTCGAGCCTTGCTATTCGTATGACTGCCACTCTTTCTAGGGTCTTTGCCCGTATAGATTGTAGTTGTATCGGCCTCCAACTTTTTGCCACTGTGTACGATGGTTTGTTTAGCTTGGGTATCAGTATAGTGGTACTGACCTTCCAGCTTTCTGGGATTCCTTCTCTCCATGCCCGGTTCATCATTCTTAGGAAAAGGGGTTCCCGTATTTTCCTAAAGCATTTTACGAGTCTGGTAGTGATATTGTCTGGTCCGCTTGCCGCTCCGTTCGGTGATTATTTGATGGCCGCGTCTAGGATCTCTATTTGCAGTGGTTCTGGTTCATTGTTTATTTGCTCTCTGGTCCGTCTCCTCTCTCCTCTGTATAGGGCCGTGTGGATTTCTTGGGCGATGTCTCCGTATTCCGCTACCACTTCGCCGTTTTCCTTAGAGAGCGCTGGTATGGGATGTTTGGTGGTCCTTGGTTGGACTGTCCTGAAGCATTCGGGATCTGTTTCTTCCTGAAGGGCTTTCCCATTAGCTTCAAGTTTGGCTTCCATTATGGCTTTCTGCAGGTTCTTCTTTTTTTCTTTTAGTTCTGAGTGCCGGGGGTATTTATGTACGAGCCTGAGGACCTCCTTTCGTTCTTGCTGCAGGGACTTTTTCCAGAAGGCCTTGCTTCCCGGTTTTTTGAGAGGGGTGTGTCTTCTGGCTATGCGCGTGAGTTCCTTTTGCACTTCGGCTGGGTGGTCCTTGTGGTCGTCCATGAGGCTGATCTCGGCTCTAATGGCTTTCCAGTCCGCTTTGTCGTGTCTTAGCGGCTTTTCCCCGTCATCCTTCCATGTGAAACTGGTTTTTATTATCAGTGCCTTGTGGCTTGCTGTTGCCAGGTCCAGTGCCCGTACTTCGATTCTTTGTCCTCTGTTGGTAGCAACAAGGTCCAGGGTTGTTCCATTTGGGTTGGTTGCGTTGGGCGGGTGGGTGATTACGTGGGGGTTTCTTACTGCCATGTCCCTGTCGTCCATCCATCTGGCTAGCTTTAATCCGGCCGTGTTCTGCTGCCCCTATGACCATGCGGGGTGGTGTGCGTTCATGTCCCCTATTAGGATGTTGCTTCCCCCGTGTGTGTGCTACTAGTCTGTTGTGTCAAAGTCCCTCGCCAAAGGCCTCTGGTAGCCAAAGGTAATTTTGGTGCCTCCGGTCCACAGTGTGATGAATTGTGACGTTATCCGTTCAACCACAAACATGTGCACGTATTTATCTAAAATGTATACGGCACAGCCGTATTTCATCGCCTTTGTGCTTGCGTAACATGTAAATCCTTCCAGATGTATCCAATCCTGATTTTCAAGAGGGCATTCTGCAATCACTATTATTTTCGGTTCCCGTTTTTTTGAGTGTTTCAGTAACTCGGTGACAACATTCATGGACCTGCCGACGTTGTGATACATTATATCTGTTGTCGCCATATTTATTTGGGCGTCGGGGGGGGGGGCCAGTGCTGCTGGTGCTTTTCCTTTGTCGGCTGCCGTAGGGAGTTGTGCCGGGGACTTCGCCCTAGTTCTGGTTGGGCAATGGTTATTTCTGGCGAAATGAGAGGTTTCCTCACAGTTAACATATCTTCTCAGGGTGTGGGAGAACATCTTTCCCTTTCCTGCCGTACAGTACGTCTGTGCGCAGAGGTGGTCGTTAGTGTGGTGTCTTCCCCCGCAATATTTACATATGGCCTCCATCCTGCAGTGGACGGCGTGGTGCCCAAACTGCAGGCATCTTGGGCAGCAGGTTGACGAGTCTTTCTTCACATATTTTCGGAAGGTGCACCTCATGCCAAAGATGGCCATGCTCGGGAGGGGTTTTCTTGTTTTCGTCATGATCCAATCGTTTGCCTCTACCACTACGATTGCCGCGGACTTGACTTTTCCTTCAGCCTTGAGCGCTGTCGGGGACCTGAGCCATTTAGGTCTGTCTAGCAGCCGGACCTGTGGGTTGTATTTGGAGATTTCCTTTGTCAGGTCCTCTCATCTATCGGAGTCTGCATCCCATTCTTCAGGTGTCCAATCTTCGTCACCTAGTGGTATGCTATTGATGACGATGTTGATGGACGGTGTGTCTGTGGCAATGTTGAAGCCGAAAACGTCGATCTCGTTCAGGGCCTTGGTGATTGCCGATACATCGTTAAGGGCTAGTTCGGCCGGTAGGTCTCCCATAGTGGTATGTACCAGGTCGTCGTTTCGGTTAAATTCTACATATACAAACTTAATCCTGGACGTCGAGTTGACCGCGTCTCTGATTCTGGCTGGTGACAGCCCTACTGCTCCTATCCTGCGGCTCCTTTCCACCGACCGAATAAGGAGCCTCCTTTGCCAGGAGTGTGGGGTTGAGGGTGCCGAGGGCACTGTTTCTCGGATGCCTGGGGCTGGCTCTTGTCTCCTCTTCTTTGTTGGGACTAGCCGGAAGCCGTCAACGTCAATTCCGGAGGACGTAATGGCGGCCCATTTCTGCCTGAGCACCGTTTTCTGTGGGGCAGCTTCTTCTGTCCTGGTGCTCGCTCCGGCCTGCGGTGCCGGTACTGGTGCGTCTCCCTTGGGCTTTCTTAAAATTTGTTTGGGGGGGGGGTTCTGGTTGGAAGCTGAGGGTGGGGCTCTGGGCTGTCTGGGGAGC
>NW_003299139.1:1369380-1379214 GCF_000151645.1 Tuber melanosporum | reverse complement strand
CTGGGGGCAGTGAATGGGGAGGGGTTGGGGGTGGGGGTGGGGGTGCCAGTATTGGACTGTCTAGTCCTCAGCCTTATTTCCCCGGTGAGTCGTGCCTCCATGGCTTGCATCTGTTCCTGGAATTTCTTTTCCAACGGATGGATGAAGCCGACCATGATGCCGACGGTGACGGGGTGTTCTAGTTCCTCCTTTTCTTCCGGTGTGAGCTCGACTTCCGTCGATTCGTACAGGGAGAAGGGGGTGGTGGGGTGGTTTTTGGTTTGCGAGGAATCCGGGTTGTTTGTTATGTTGCCGGTTAGGGTTCTCGGGATTTTTCTTGTTGTGGTCAGGGGGGAGGAGAAGCGTACCTGCCTTGGTGCATTCTGGGGGGCCGAGCTCTCCGGCACTTCACTTGGGCTGTGGGCGTGTTGGCTGTCTCCCAGCCCGGTTCGGTCTGTGTTTTTCCCATTTCCCAGGGACATTGCTATATCTTGCGTAAGCTGTGTTTCGGTTACTCCGATGTCTTGGGACTGGTCCATGGGTTCATCTGCTTCGTCTAGCGGTGGGGAGGAGGCTGGGACCTGCGGTATCTGGGATACTGGCACAGGGCTTTCTTGTGATGGGTGGTAGGAAGAAGCTGCTGCTGCCAGGAAGGCTAGGGCGTTGGTGTCGGCTGCATCTACCGCTTCGTTACCGAAGATTTTCTGGAGCGTAGTCCTGAAACCTGGCAGTTCCGGTTGGGGTGCCGCTATGGTCAGGGCTTTTGTGTTTCCCGTGAGGAGGACATAGCATGCGTCCGTACATCCTAGTTCCCGTCTGACCTCGGGAAAAGTACTTCCCCTGGCCACAATTCTGTTTCCCACGTTGATTAAGGCGTTGGGACAACCTCTTTGGTGCCTGATGGTGGTAAACATGGGGAGGGTTGAGTTGAGGGATACTCCTTGAGGGGAGCCGGGCGGGAGGAGGCTGGGGGAGTTGACCCTTGGGCTCTTGGTAGGGCTTTTGGGTCCCCCCAAGGGAGAGGGAGAGTGGGGAAGATGCGGTAAGGCCGGAGACGAGGATTGGGAGGTCATGGTGAGTGAGTAGGATGGTCTTATGGCCAGCGTCCTAAACTCTCAAAGGAAATGAAGCCTTAGGATGGAGGGCTGTGATTGGCCACACCACCTAAGGGAGGAGTATCGTGAGTGAGGGGGTGGAGTAGTTCTTTGAGTGAAAATTCTGGTTGTACCAGATAAAAGGATGATGTGTACACAAACAAAAATAAACTTAGTGTGGTTGCAGGAATGCCCTGCTAACTGTACCGGAATTTCTGAAATTTTTCTCGCTCCATGTGTGTGTATAAACCTTTTATTCTTCCACTATCTCACCTACTAACTAAAGTAATCGGAGCACGGCATGAGATACAGCCCCCAGCCCTGGGCCCCCCTTAAAGAAATCCCCCTCTCGGGCTACCTGCCACAAAGCAAACATCAACGTGCAACAAAGGAAACAACAACCCAGCTCCCACACCTACACCCACCCCTACTCCTAGCAATATTAGCCAAGGATTCACGGCCCCCTGTCACAGGCACCACCAAAAGGCGGCACCCTGGGGAGCTCCCCATTAAGCGACTGTGCCCCCAAGCCATTACAGCAAGGGTGATACCGCAATGTCGACAACAGAACCGAACGGTCGGCGGAGTTTGGGACAGGTCAGTTGTCGTCATAGTGGTCTGGGCCAGATGAGGAAATATTGATTGCCGAGCCGCCACCGCCACAAAACATTCAGCTGCGCCATCCGAGGGGGCGGGCCACACCAGTCAGGCCACACCCAAAAGAGGGGGTGGTGAAATTCAATTTCTCTGGGTCAAAGCCATCCCCCCCATAGGGGGTCAGGGACACCAGGTTCGCGCGGGGACCAGCTTGAGGCTGGGAAAAGACAGTGAGGGGCACGAGGCCCTGAGCGCCCAAGCAAGAAAGAAGGAAGACCAAGGAGGAACCGGAATCACATGAGTGTCCGAACGGTCACTCCGAAGAGGGGGGGAGGACGGCCTCCCTATACGACCAACTGTATCCTGGCCGGAAACTAAGGATGCCCGACCGACAAGCAAGAGCAAAATGAGGGAAAAAATAAGGGCCCTAAGGTCCACTCTGTACCGTATCAATAGGCAAACAAAAGAAAGCGAGCCAACGGAGCAAAAAATGTGAACCTTCCGAAGGTGGGGAAGTTAAAGACTTGAAGCCATCGTGAGAAGCTCTCCAAGGGCGTTTGATTGGGTGGACCCCCCGAACACCGCACTGAACACCTAACCCTCAGAGTTGAAAAGAAGGAGACTGTGTGTGTGTGTGTGTGTGTAAACCTTTTATTCAACTACAACCTCACCTACTAACTAAAGTAATCGGAGCACGGCATGAGATACAGCCCCCAGCCCTGGGCCCCTCTTAAAGAAATCCCCCTCGCGGGCCACCTGCCACAAAGCAAGCATCAACGCGCAACAAAGGAAACAACAACCCGGCTCCGGCACCTACACCCACCCCTACCCCTAGCAACATTAGCCAAGGATCCACGGCCCCCTGTTGCAGGCACTACCAAAAGGCGGCACCCCGGGGAGCTCCCCATTAAGCGACTGTGCCTCCAAGCCATTACAGCAAGGGTGATACCGCAATGTCGACAACTGAACCGAACGGTCGGCGGAGTTTGGGACAGGTCAGTCATCGTCATAGTCGTCTGGGCCAGATGAGGAAATATTGATTGCCAAGCCGCCACCGCCACAAAACATTCAGCTGCGCCACCCGAGGGGGCGGGCCACACCAGTCAGGCCACACCCCAAAGAGGGGGTGGCGAAATTCAATTTCTCCAGGTCAAAGCCATCCCCCCCATAGGGGGTCAGGAACACCGGGTTCGCGCGGGGACCAGCTCGAAGCTGGGAAAAAAAAAGGACAGTGAGGGGCTCGAGGCCCTAAGGGCCCAAGCAAAAAAGAAGGAAGACCAAGGAGGAACCGGAATCGCATGAGTGTCCGAATGGTCGCTCCGAAGAGGGGGGGAGGACGGCCTCCCTATACGACCAACTGTATCCTGGCCGGAAACCAAGGACGCCCAACTGCCATGCAAGAGCAAAAACGAGGGGAAAAATAAGGACCGCGAGGCCCACTCAGTGCCGTATCAATAGGCAAACAAAAGAAAGCGAGCCAACGGAGCACGAAACGTGAACCTTCCAAAGGTGGGGAAGTTAAAGACTTGAAGCCATCGTGAGAAGCTCTCCAAGGGCGTTTGATTGGGTGGACCCCCCGAACACCGCACTGAACACCTAACCCTCTGAGTTGAAAAGAAGGAGACTGTGTGTGTGTGTGTGTAAACCTTTTATTCTTCCACTATCTCACCTACTAACTAAAGTAATCGGAGTACGGCATGGGATACTGCCCCCAGCCCTGGGCCCCCCTCAACGAAATCCTTCACTACACTTCCCTGTAGGCCATACAAAAGAAACTCCCACTCCCCCCTTCCCCTTTCCCTCAAACAGCTTTTGGTCCAACACAAAAGAAACCCACTCCTGCCCCCCGGCCCCATGGTCGTAGACAAAATAAAATCCACCAACAAAGAAAACCCATTCCTGCCCCCTTGGCCTCATGGTCGTGAACAAAAGAAATCCAAACAAACAAAAGAAACCCACGCCTGCCCCCTGTGCCCCGTGGTCGTGAATGAAAGAAATCCAAACAAACAAAAGGAACCCACGCCTGCCCCCTGTGCCCCGTAGTCGTGTACATTATGAAATAACAATCTGACCAGTATTGCTCCCCTGGTCCACTGGGCGCCTCCTCCGTGTCTTCCGCCATTGTAGTCTATCGGCCCTTTCTCGCCGGGTCGTGCTTTCTGGCATGTGCCGATTCATGCTGTACGTCCCTTAGTACCATTTCTCCACATACCGTACAAGGTCATCGTGGTCTGGGTTTCACCGGTTTCTGTGTTGGTTGGCTTGTGGGTAGGTTAACGTTGGCTCCGATCACCTGGGCGGTGTCTGGTTGCTGGGTACCGTCCTCGTTCCTGGTCATTTCTGGTTTTCCCTTAAGCTCTTGTGGCCAGTCGTCCATCCATTGAAGGAGTTCTCCTTGCCTTTTGTTGTCGTAGAGCCCAATTGTCGTGGTGGTTGTTACCCCGCATCTGTTTGCTAGGTGGTCAAAGATTATTATGTCCCGGTCGCATGGGCATTGCCTCCTGGTGCCGGTTATCTCCTGGTATAGCCAACCCGCCGTTGCCCTTAACCCTAGCAGCCTTTTGAAATTTTGCCTGGTTAGGGAGTGTAGGTGCTTGTACGATTTATCGGGTCTTCCTTGGTACCTGGTCCCTTCGTTGGTAACTCTTTCTGCCCAGCCTTGTTGCAATTGGTTTTTAAGTGCGTCTTTGCCTAGCTGGTAATTACCGGTGGTGGCGATAATGTCTTCTGCCCCGTGTTTGGTCATCCACCTCTTTGTCCAAGTGTTGTGGCGGTCCTTGGTGTTGGCTCGTAGCGCCAGCAAGTTTTGTCTGAACTGCATCATGAGGTCCAGTGGTGGGATCCCGAGTTCGGTAAGGAAGGCCAAGACCGGTGTTTTCTTTTCCAGTCCGAAGGCGGTTTGGACTATCTTGTTGAGGGCCGCCTGCGCTTCTCTTATCAGGCCTTTGTTTCCCCATGTCTCTATCCTGTATGTCAACTGTGGGATTATCAGGCCCTTGATTAGTCGCAGTGTCGTCCCCGCATTCAGTCCTCCTTTGCTGTATCTGGACGTTACTGCCCTTATGCGGTGTCCGGAGCTGGTGGCTTTATTGATCCAGTGCCTGACATGGTGGTCCCATTTCCATTTGTCTGTTAGGAAGTATCCGAGCCATCATAGGTGGCCTTGACCAGTTATCTCCTGGCCCCGTAGGCGGACTTCGAATTTGTTCTGTGGTGGTGTCTGTACGAAGATTGTTTCGGCTTTACTGGGTGCGAACTCGTACCCGTCTCTGGCTGCGGTTACCTCAAGTCCTCTAATGGTTTCCTGGTGCATCCTTTTTCCCTCTCTCACGTCTCGGTGTGTGTGTGTGTGTGTTTTCCTCGATGGGGGCTTTGGATCTGGGATTAAAACATCTCTGTCTCTCTCTGATGCCGAGGTTGGGTTGTATACGAGTACTTGGAAGGGGGTGGCGGTGGGTCGGGATACGATAAATCGCGTCTCTGGGCATCATACCACAGGTCGAAACATGTCAAAACAAAAATAACTATCTTGGATTTGATAAGTAATTCATGCACTCTCAGGATCCCATCCTTCCGAGAAAGGCAACTACAAGTGACCAGCCAACCAACCAACAAGCAAATAAACACGCTCGAGTCAAGGAATCGCTTGAGAGTATATATATAACACATGCCATCTATCTATTTATTCTTTCCTTCCTTCCTTCTTTCAAACTCACCCTGCCCAGCAAGCATTTCGCAAAATTAATCGCAACATCTGCCCTTCGTGTCACTTCTGTGTGTATATGGAAATACCTATCAGGGGTGTCCCCCAACTTCATCTAAAGATAAACTCTGGGCATCGTTCGTCCCCTCGACTCCGGTTGGGTTCGCGTGTCCTATGATCCACCAATCTGACCGAGCAGGGGCCCTTCCAGTTCATGACAAAATCACGCAATAAAACAGTTGATTCAACCATTGTCCGTGAATTCTATTTTTTCTCCCCAAGTTTCCCTAGTTCTTTTTTATTATATAAAAAAAAACGCCAGCATTTGGAGAAAACACCATTGGGAAGTCCGAATCGTTCCCCCTTAGCTTTATCCCGAACTCGCCCCAACCTTGTCGAGCATCCTTGGACAATCCCAGCTCCATTCTCGCAAGCCCAAGTAGAATCCTCGACTCGAGTGCAATTACACCACCCTTGATACTTTTTTCCAGCTCAAAGTCAGCGTATGTAAACCCCATCACAATCTGGCAGATAAGTCAGCGAAACATTATTAGGTGATTTAATGCAAACAAAACATACTGTGGTCATCACAAACACCCCAACCATGAACTTCATCCAGTTGTGTTGTCTTTTGAATCCTGCGTCGGCAATCACAACAAGATAGGCGAAGTCGTCAGCACAGTTCCGGGTTAATACCACTTTGACAGTTGTGAGTCTCCCGTTAAGAGAATCAATCTTTTTCGCCATGGTCCGGTTGTGGGTCTCCGTCTCGGTCTCTGTTTTCTGTTTGTTCGCCACTTGGTGAGGCGCATACGAGCACGGTCGAGAGGACCCCATGATCGAATGCTCGAGCAAAGTGGTAGGCCCTGAGCGAGTGATCGGGTATAGTCGATTGTGAATGATTTTGCTCCAACACAATTGCTTTCATATGGGAATGACGAAAGCGAGGATATTTTGATAAAGCGAATTTCATAGGGAAGTGTGTCGAAGAACTAACAATGGAGGGTCTTGTTGAGAATACGTTATTGAGTGTGCGGGGTAGATAGCGTTCATAATAACAGATGATATCACATGGTTATCATGACATATTCATATAGATAGAGTGATCGATCATGGTCGAGGATACTCGAGTATGATCTCCACCACGTCTCCAGGGCTGCACCAAACATTCCAATTAGTATACCCCCGCCGCCGAGTTGGTGCTAGACACTTTCTATGGGAATTGCCACCTAAAGTGTCCAACCTCAACTCGGCCGCAAGAGTACTTAGGTGTGAAATTCTAGATATAACAGGCCTAGTGTATTATGATCTCAAACCGACAATAGCTGTGCGTGGACCTGGTTGGATAACACCAACCCGATGGAGACCCATCAGTGGATGCCAGATCGGCACACCAGATAAATTCATGATGTTGAACATCGTAAATCGATTTCCACGGACAGCAGCCAACCCAGCTCTAAGGAAAAGCATCCTGATTGCCCTGTAGCACTTTGGCGTATCCTAATCTTGGTGGTCCTTTGTAGTTGTCAAAGTTTAAGTCAAAATGTCCGAACGCAACCAATACAACTGTCAAAGTCCAACATTTTCGCCAAGGAACCCCCCCATGTCGCATCGATACTTGCGGGATTCTAGGGCATTGGAAGGCCTTTCTAAAGGCCTAGTGGTATGGGGAGGAGGAAAAAAAAGGTCTGGTAAGTGGCAAGTGTCCAGACTTCGCCGCCCAAGTTTCTCATGGGATGTGAAATTCGTGATAACACAGGTATTCGACTCTGCTCGTCCTACCACGGACGAGGAGTCGCCCAGCCCAGTGAGCACGTAGGCTACCGGCTCGACGGAATCAACAAAAGTATATATGTCAGGTCATCACCCGTCCAACACCAAGCAAGTATGAGAATACGGGAACGCAGAAGTGCTGAAACACAGAACTGTTCTTCGAGAGCGGGAACACAAACCCGTTGAAATGGTAATGATCGAAACGGAGGTTTTTGCGGAGTGAGGCGAATCGGGAGGAGAGAGGAGTTGAATATAGGAAGTACGATACACAAGGCGTGGTGAGGTCAAGCCAGACGGGATTCAAAGTGAAAGGAGGCGAGGTGCAAAGTGAGTAGTGTGAGTGAAAGTTGGGGACGTGAGTGAAAGTGTGTTGTTGAGCGGTGGACGCAGCGAGCATCGAAGGGAAAGAAAGGGCTTCTACTCGTGCCCGGGCTGTGATGCCCAGTCACAACCTTGACATGAGTAGTCCGAAATCTGTTTGAAAAGCGGAGACGGCGGTGTCAGGGATCCAGTGTTTTCGGGATGTTTGTCTAGAGTGAAACTAAAGTGAGTGGAAATAGGAGTTTTGGCAGCAAGAAGAAGGCGGAGGTAGCCTTAGCTGCGGTGGAATAGGAGGGAAGAGGTGGAGAGATGAGAGTCACAGTTATTCAAAGGATATTGGTTGTTTGGTTCAAAGATGAAGAGATGATCATTTCCTCTAAGGTCTGAGAAAGAAAAAGGAGAAGTTCCTTCCTCCGAAAGCACGAGAATCCACGATGGCGCGAAGAGAGTCCCGGGAAATAAGATAGGCTGTGGTTCCCGCTGTACCTCCGAGATTTTTGGGTGCTGTTATGCGCGGTGGTTTAGGACATACCGCGTTCCTTGCGAAGAGTACACTCTCTCGCTGCTTAGTTTTGGGGGTATGTATCATAACTAGTAGGCTCGTATGCGTGTAGACTGTTCCTAGGCGAACGCTGGTTCGGTACTGCGCTGCCTCTAGAGATTATACGCTCCCCCTCACCGAGGATACTTCGGAAGGCTATCGACCACGTGTAACTCCTGCACGACCACCGGATCTTGAGTGCTTTGCTGGGGGGCTTGATATGGTTGGTTGGTTTGTACCTTGAGTTCTGGTCTGGAATATGCCGTACATTCCTTGTTGCTTTGAAGAATGGTTGGGTATGCCGGCTCCTAAAGGTTGCGGGTTTGCGGTGTCAGTGGGTAGATGGATGGCCCATTCGGATAACGATCGGTAGCCATGTAAGGAGTCTAAGCGAGTGAGAGATTATGATTAACTGGAATTTTAGAGAATTCGACAATGAGTGAGATGTGGGTGGGATATTTGGACACGTGGGAGGTGCTTGTCCTAGACCTGAACACTTTTTGCAGTTCGAGAGGTGTAAAGTCATCTCTACCAGGCGATATTGCAGAATCTTCGGGCAGAAGCATGATATTCACCTAACCTCCGGCTCTACCCTCCAGGAAACCGCTATACAAGACAAAAAAGGAATACATATACTAAATATACACCTCCCATCACACCAATTTCCTCAAAAAAGTGAAAAAAACCCCGCCTACCTCATCATAATCTCCCCTTGTACCGCACCATCGTCCAACCCAATAGCCTCCATAACATTCCTCCACCTAACACCACCCTTCTCCTTCCTCTTCAAATACTTCAAAAGCTTCTGCCTCCTATGCACTAGCAGAGCCAAATTTCTCTTATTGTGCTTATCCGTGAGGCCCTTCAATTCCAAATGCCTCACTAGGTTCCTAATCTTCACCGTCAAGATAGCAACCTGAACCTCACTGCTCCCTGTATCTGGTCCAGCTCTGGGAGTTTTACCCGACTTGGCCGGATCCGGTGCGCCCGGGTCCCGTGAGAGCGTCCTATCCGTGACGTGCCTGCCAAATAAATCTATACACCTTGCCTTCTGGACCCTCATTTTATCGCTCCTGGAGCCAATACTCAAGCTCACGATTCGCTGGATCGCAGCGGCAGCACGGTTGTGCGCTTCCTCGTGCGCTCTGACGAGGGCCTCTTCCTTCTGGTTATCGACGAACTTGGCGGATCCTGACTCTGTTACCCCGTCGATATGCGGCTCTGTGAGGCGGCGGGAGCGTTCAAGTGCTTCGGCGATGTCTCTGGGTGTGAGGTAGTGGTTTAGGTGTATTTGTTTCCTATGCCCAGCGAGGGGGTCGACGTAGTTTGCACGTGCCCAGTCCACGGGGGGCAAGGGTGGGGGCTGCACATCGAAGGACTCGACGAATTCGGTATTCGTGCCCAGGACCGGGTCGATGCGGGAGGATAGGCGTTCCTTCTTTCGCTCCTTACGCTTCTCTAAGTTTTCTATGCGTTTTTTTTCGGACTTGGCCCATTTCACAAGATCATTGGGTCGCGGGTTGGCGGTTTTTTTGAGTGCTATGGGAGTGGTGGAGAAATGGAGTCTTGCTGTTGGTTTCAAGATGTGACATCAGTGGGGGGCGAGAGGGAACTGAGGGAGATGGGGGATAGGGTGGGGCGTACGGGCTGAAGATATCCGGAGGGAGGAGAGACAGGATGACAATCTTATAGCTGGTATGCGGGAAGGCATGGCGGCAGTGGGGGAGCAGTGGAGGAGTTGTGCTCGGAGGTGCGTTTGATGGAGGGATGGATGAATGGTCTTTTCCACTAGTTACACCCTTCTAACTCGAGAATCGCAGTAGGGG
>NW_003299139.1:1248954-1369327 GCF_000151645.1 Tuber melanosporum | reverse complement strand
GTCGACTAACGAATACCAAAAACTTCCTATGAGGGTATCTGGAATCCCGGAATCTGAAGCCAATTGACCATAATACAGCTGGTATGACGTAAAACTTAGCTATGAGGTGCACGAAAGAGAACCCCGATCAACGAATAACACGAGATCTGCCGGGGGGGGGGGCTGGGGAAACCTCGCACACAATTTACACCACCAGCCAAGGACATCTGTAGAGTAGAATATTTATATCTCAAGAACACGGAAGAGGCCCATCCCTTTTTTTTATTTAGTCAATCTATGGGTAGGTTCTATCCTCTCTTGTTACTTCAGTCCGCGCCTTCTTAAGAACTCGGCTTCTCGGCGTTGGCATCGGCGCTCTCCTCCGGCGGGACAAGAACCGTCTCCTTCTCCAGCAAATCCCCAAGTTCCCCAGACTGATGCATTGAGACAAGGATATCACATCCGCCAATAAACTCCTTATTAACGTAGAGCTGAGGGATAGTTGGCCAGTTGGAGTATTCCTTGATACCTACTCCAGATCCCGCCACCAAAATTAGCCCGAACCCGCTACCATGGCTGAAATTGGCAGGGGAAATAAGAGGAAAAAAATACCCTCCCGAACCTCGTCATCCTCCAAAACATTGAAGGCTGCAAATTTCTTCGGGTCAACCCCCTGCAAGCCCAGAATCTGAATGGAAGCGCGGGAGAACCCGCACTGCGGGAATTCCGGAGTTCCCTTCATGAAGAGGACTACCGGCGCAGTCGACAAGACGCCCTCGATGGTCTGGCGGGTGGATTCTGAGAGCAACCGGAGTTGTTGTTGCTTGTAAGAGAACTTGTAGGCATTTGTGAAGGCTGGCATTGACGGGCGAGTAGTTGTCTGGGACCTGAGTTAGGGATTCTCGTTTTCTCCCGCCTCGTTTCCCCGGGCTCCTCTAGCAGTGGGTGACTAGGATGCCTCACCTGGGATAGTATCCGGGATTTCGACAGTAGGAATCTCATTTTGACTGTATTGTCCGAAAGAGCGTGGGTGTTCGGATGTTGTGGGGGCTCTGTGTGGAGGTGAGGAAATTGATGTCGCTAATTTTTTTGGAGGGGAGGTGTGAGGATCGCCTCTTGCTCGATGGTCTAACTTACCGTAAGGTTGGTACTGTACTGTACTCATACAAAAACTTTGGATGTTTTGGAGTCCATGGTCTACTACCGGTAGTAGCCACGGTCTTCTATCTACTTGAGCCTCAACAACCTCTCCGTAGTATTCTTGAGTGGAAAGTTCGGATTACTGCCTTTTCCGATAATATTCATGCCAACTCCCTTGAGATCACTACCCGAGTACCAGTAATATTCCTGTATGATACTGTAACTTATTTCTTAACTGGTACTCGAGTATTATCCATATACTTCTTTCGAAATATGCCAGTGAAAAGCTACTTGCTTTGACACGTCAAAACTACCCCTAGAAACCCGGGACTCTAGCCCCGATCCCAATGCATAGATTTGGCAATCACAATCGCTATCCTATATAGCGGTTTGGAGTGTCCTTTGCACGAACAAGATGTCCTCCGACTTCCATTTTCTGAGGGGCTTGAGGGAAATCCCGAATCTGTATTTGGTGTTCCAAAGTGCCCCCAGGTCCTGTCAGCGGGTCCAGGGCCGGGTCACACTACCGCGATTACGATACAACAGCACCGAATAGCCCTCGTCTCCCACGTCCCCGACCAACCAAGAATAGCCTGGGATCTCCTGCGGCTCGAGTTCGCAGGATGAAAAGCGATAGACACTGGTTTAACGGAGCCCATTTTCTCTAGAGATTACGGCGTGCCTGTGCGGAGATTTCTCTACCTGGGAGGCCTTCTCCTTTTCTTCCCCCTTGGTTGATGGCCTCACTTCCTCCAATTCGCGGTGCTGGTGGGGCTCTGGGTGATACCTGAAGAATGCTTGATGCTGATGCGGTGTTCTAGCCCTATGGGATACTACTCTACTATTGCTGTGAAGATACTCCACTTCACCTCGCGGAATATCCTCCTTGTGCGGTGCGTGAACAGTGCTTGGCTAGAGGAGGGCACCAGGCCCGCTTTAGAACCACACGGCGGGTAAGGCCTGCGCGCAGAACGACATACGATAGCACGCCCAATCATCCACGTGACCTCACCAGCCTCCCGGCTGGAGCTACTCCCATGATCGCAACTGCTCATACAGGAACTTGCTCTCTCATTGAAGGAATTTTAATGGGATTGGAGGGGTCAGGATATCAATGACAGCCCGGAGTTGATGGTAGGGGGAGATGACGGGGGTTTCGGAGGGAGGGAGCGAATGGCTAGCTCAATTGTGGGGAGGATTCTTGGTGTCCCTGAGTGTGTGGCGGTTCTCCGTGGTGTAGAGCAGGGCAGTGGTAAGTTTCTCTCATGCGATAGATATCCCACCTTGCACCCCCTCCCCCCACAGAACACACTCCCATCCCCCCAGATTATCTCACGCCACTTCACCCAACCGGCCCCGGTCAACTAGCAACCTATGAGGAGACATTACTCCAAGGAAGTTGAAGAGGCAAAAACGAAAAAATAGCCATTTTAAACAGCCAAAATGCTAAATACCGCGCCCGACCTTAACTCCGCAAATGCTAACATCCCCGTTTTAACAAAGCTCCCAATATCCGTTTTAGGAATCCAGCGGCACAAATGAAAGTATACACACTCTCTTGGGTATAGACAAGACAAGACAAAAGATGGAAGGGAGGAAAACTAGCAAATAAGAGAGCAGGAGGGTAGCTGTGCACGGTATGGTGTAACAGCTACCCCTGCTCTTTCTAACCCTAAGATTATTATACAGTAGAAGTAAATGAGAGAGTTGAGTAAGTGAAAGGATGCGGGGACCGTCAAAAGGGAAAATTAAGGAAAATGCTGATGAGAATATTAGAATATGCTCGAAGTAAACACTAGGTAAGTTTCAGATCCCCCGGAGCTCGAATCCTGTGGTGTGGTACATTCCTCTCAAGCCTTCCAGTGCGAGGATTCTATAAGCAATCAGTAACGGGCCCTCAGACAATATCCCATGGCACAGAAGTGTAGTCGAAACTCACAATAGCCCCAGACCGAAACCCCAGACAGCCATCCTTCACAGTAGGGACCATGTTTTCCGGGAGCCCCATGAATTCGTCAAAACTGATTACGCGTGGCACACCGGTCGAGCCATGTTCGTTCTCCGGCTTGCCGGTCTTGTTACCGGTAGGAGTGTTCGAAACACTTGCAGACTCATCATCTTCATCGGGCGGGCTCTCCTCAACCGTCACTGTTAATGGAGGCCGATTGTGAGAGGTTAGACTGTGGAGGTGCACTTTCATCAATCTGTTTCGATCAAAGGGTCTGTAAACGGATTTGCGCCATCCGCGTTTGCGAAAGGCGCTTGGCTCTGGCTCTGGTTGCTCCGCAATCGTTGGATAGGCCCAAGGGTCTTCCCCACAAAAATTGCTGCCGGAATAAAAGTCGCGCATGGAGCCATACCGGAAGGTTCTCTTGCCAGTATCTAGTTTGCTGTCCCCCGCGCCGGGCTTGGTTTGGGTGTCTTCCTGAGGGGCGCTCTTGTCAGAGTGTGTCTCTTCCCATCGTACCAAGCGCTTGAGTGCTTTTTTCTTAGGGGGCTCCTGTTGCGGTGATCCATGAATAGAGAAAGGTTCGGTAGTGGCTCCGGGTTCCGGGTTCTCGTTTCCGGGAGCAGGCTTTTCGTTGGGCCCATGGTTTCCTATTGCTAATAAGGCTTTCAACTTTTCCTGCAAAGCCGCTTTCTCTTTTTCTGACTCTTGAAGCCTGACTTGTAGCTTGGCAGCCTTCTCCGCCTGATTCTTGGTATAACTCCTTTGATCCTGTAGCCGTTTCTCCACCGCTCTAAGTTTTCCGCTATGATCCGATTCGCCAGTGGAATCATCAGTGACAAGTACTCTGCTGATACTGCCTCCAGCATATTTAATGGCAGGCCCCTTGCGAGCAGGTTTCTTCAGTTGAGCGATATTTTTTATCGCACTTATCCTGGTATCGCGCTTCGGAGCCTCCGTTGCAGATAAAATGTCAGGCAGAGTAGAGCCATTAATAAGCTTTCGAGCATCTACCCTAGCGGAAGCTTGAACCAATGTGGCACCATTGACCTCGTTCTTCTTCAGGGGCGCTGATGTCCTCAATCTCTCCGCAGCAGCAGCGGCCTTTGGTTTTGGAAGATCCATGATTTTCCGCGCCCTCCGAACCTTGATAGCTGTTTCTTTGATTGGTTGAGATGGTAAGCTCCCGTTGGTGATTTCTGGGAATTTCATCTGATATCTCTCGATTACTCGTTGCTTTGCTGTGCGGAAGACTTCAACTGGTGGCCGCTCCTGTGGAGTGCATCCCCCCGATATATCACTTGAAAGGGAATCCGAGCTAGGCGTGGTATTTAAACGGTTATCCGGCAATCCAGTAGCGCTCAGGGTCGGCGAGTGTCTACTGCGCAAGTCATTCTTGCGGTCTATCCTAAGACGTAAGCAAGATGGAGCTGGTGAATGGAAAGACGGAACTGTGCTATGACTGGGTTCTCGGGACATCGTACCCGCCAAATCAGGGCCTCTACAGTGCTCCCTACGGCTGCAGGATGAGCTGTTATAGACTAAGTTAGCGCCCCATTCTGGGTAATGAGGTGTATTTAGCTTGACACATACCATATATCAGCCCTCCTATTATCCAAGATAGCTATACCGGAACCACAACGACGGCATGATACAACGCTATCTACCGAACTACCTCGCGCCAGAGCCACCTGTGAACCGGGCGCGAGACGATTGGTTTCATTATGGCGGTGCGAAAGTGGACCGTTCGCTCCAATATCTGGCGGTGGGGGGCTATAATGTGGCGAAGAGACACCAGTTCCTTCAGAGGTGGTGCGTTCGACAGCTTCTTTCCCTCTGTGGGATAAGGAACTTGGCCCGAAGCATGGGGGCCCTCCGTTGCTTTGAGCATTAGATGGTTCATTCCATTTAAACTGTGTCCGTAATATTTCATGCTGTGAGTCTCCAACCGTTCCGTCTTGTGCCCGCTGCCCCGGGCTTGCAGATGGCAAGGACCGATAGCCATTGGTCGGTTGCCGTGAATTGCGCCCGTCCCGGTAGCCTTCGAGAGGCTCCAAGGCCACTGGACCGCCTATTAAATCTCGTTCACGTTCCTCTTCAGAATCTGGGACCTCCGAAACCGATGGAGGCCGCTTCAATCTCCTCCGACGAAGCGCACCACTCCCGTTTGCGCACTCAAGGAAGGAGCGCTGATCAGCTGAAGATTGCGAAAATTCTTGGAAGGTTGGTGAGTTGACTGCCCGGCGGAGTTTGGAATGTGGAATTGGGGTAGCGTCATCCCGGGGGTCCTTGATCGCCGGTGATGTGCGATTCCAACTTTCTTGGTAGCCATTGGTAGATGCAGATCCGCTGCGTGATCTATTATCAATCACAACAGCAAGTTTTCTACTCCCAGGGAATACATTCGCAGATCTTGACATGCCATCAGAGTAGTAAGGGAGCTCTAGCACATCAAACCTTCGCTCTGCCCCTGCATCAAACTCGCTCGGAACATCATGAGAACTATACTGGGGTACTTCTAGGCTATCGACGTCGGTTGGGAAGGCTAGGCTGATGCCGTCACCCGTGCGGTGAGCGAAATCATCCTCTCGGTCCCTCGGCGAAGTTATCTTACTATTCCCCAATGACCCGCTCACCCTTGCACCATGCGAATCCAGAGCCTCTCCGATTGGACGTTGAGGTTTGGAATTTCGAGAACAATCATACTTGTTTCGCGCAGAGCCCTCTTCTTGAAGATCAGCTGGGGAAAAGGTCATCCGGGTACTGCCTTTGGATAAACTACTTGATCTACCAGATGAAGTATCGGACGCATTAGCGGAAAGACGGGGTATTTTGCATGGCCTGGATCCAGTAGGCGAGGCTGATTGTCGACGAGGCCCATTACCGGGGTCAGCTAAATGAGTGGCACAGCGCTGGCATTCCCAAACCCTCGAATCAACATTGCTATGTGGAAAGAAAAGCGGGGTTAATACGGTAGTCAGGTTTAAATGAAATAAAAGGATAGGAATATATACTCACGTCACCCCTCTAGTTACCGAGATTGCTGGATCATGGCATGATGCGTGATAACTCCCAAGACATCTGATACAGCTAACAATTAAATCGATGGGGGTAAATTCTGGCTTTTGGCACTTGATGCAGATTGGCCCCTTGTGGGGACCAATATCTGATCCATTGTTCGAGAATACGGAACGCGGGGATCTACCACTTGATATTGACATAGCTGATGTGGCAGAAACCGGCGAAGCATTCCCGGGCTCTTGCACTGCAGAGCTCGTGTAAGGTATGCTGGGGATTTCATACGGGTTATCCCCTAAAGAGACAAATTCAGATCTTATCTGATTAGACTCGGAATTGGTGTATTGTTCGGGATGGTAGTAGCTGGAATATTCGAACGGTAGGAAACTCGGTGTTTGGAAGGCAACGGTTGTTGTGTGTTGAGCCCCAATCTCGCGTAAAGTATCATCCTGGCTCGCGTTCGTGTTTCTGTCACGTGTTGCCAAGAGTGTCAAAATTTAATGGTCTCTAGCAGCAGCGAAAAGAGAGTGAGTGGCAGGAACAAACCCATTTCTAATATGATCAAGATCTGGCATGCCGGCGCCATAGGAATAGTGTAAAGTGCTGTAATGGCCCGCAGCTGCATAGGAGAACAATTGATCGTAAGGATACCCCCCCATCGCGCCGTATGCTTCTTGTTCGTAGCCATTATCATGCGCTGCCGAATACCGGATCCCTTGACCAACGACTGGCTCAGGAACACTACCTTCCCTCGCAACGCTCTCCTCCCTGTCACTTCGAAAATGAGGATTTCCAGACCCCTCCCCATGACTAGAAAACCCTATGCTGTTAGTACTCTTGTGTTCAGCCCTACGCTCTCGTTTTCTGGATCGATCCCGTGAGGATCTCTTGTGGGGTGAGGTATGTCGGATCCTTCGTCGTCTAGATGATTCTCGTTGATGATGTCGGCGTCTGCCCCTCTCAACCGACCTTGACCGCCCCCCAAACCGTTCTTGGTTCCGCGAGTCATCCGTCGTGCTAGATCTCTCGGCGTGAGAACTGCCCCTACCTCCTTTCCTTTTTATCTTAGATGTAGATCTCCGGCTCCGATGGTAGCTAGCATTCCGAGAGGAGCTTTCACGACCGTAATCACGTCTAGCTCGGTGTGTACGTTCTGGCTATGCAATTTTATCAATATAAACCTACCTCTGCCGTGAAAATCAGAGTAATAATACCTCATGTCCATCACGATAGTCCCGGGTGCGGTTTTTGCTGCTAGACCACGGATACTCCTACCTTGCCAATATTGCTTGTCAGCTTAATACTCAAAGCAAATGCTTTATGAAAATATATGACTGAGATGGGAAAATCCATATCGCAGGGTTTCGTGCTCTGCATCAGGTCTTTTCAGTTCTAATTGGACCTCATCCTGCCAGACGCTTCCATTGGCTTGCCAGCATCCTGTCCCGCTAGGCCCAACAGCAGATCACATCCTACTTCCTACGTGCTCATCCAACCCACTTACTGCTCATCTGCAGCGAATTCCAATTTACACCAACACATGAAAACCACATCTTACCCAACCGCCACGAAGCATCAAATACCATCAAGTACGAATCCCCAAGGTTACCCCTCTGTGCACCGATGCCATTGGCTCCAGCCGATACTTCTACCTTCTCTGCTCTCCTTTGAAATTCAAACTCAAGCTCCGCAATGCCTTCACATCGCAGCACCCTCTGGTCACCCCGAGGCTCCCACAGAATGGAAAAAAAATCCCATATTGTCCCTAGACCGACCCCGACTTCCGCTCTCGACACATTCGAAAATGCGGGGCTCTAGGAAGCGGAGCAAACCTAGTTAAACATGAGACCTCTCCCACCCGTGAAAGTGGTCCGGTTAGAGTGAAAGGCCCAGCGACGTTATAAGCATAACAGAAACTTGTATCTGTCGATCGCAGTCATGCAGAGGAGGCTCAAATGGAGCTCCATTTGCGGTGTGCAGTCTATTTTTCTCCATTCACCATTCCTCAATCCCATTGGTCGAAAAAGAGGAGTTTGGTAATGACAGCATATACTTGATGTTTCTGTAGATGATAATTGATGGCCATGGTCGAGAAGACAGGTTAACACGCAAAGGCGAAACCGTAACCCAGCAGATCTGAGCGCTCGCCACGCCAAACGGGCATTTCGGAGAGTAAAATATGACCCAGGCCATTGTGGAGTCGCTAGATAAGATGAAGCTACCCATGATAACGACATTGAGGCAGTCGGACCTTTTACCAGATGATCATCATTTGCAGCAAGGGCTCTTGGTTTTCGGTGTCCTTTACTACTCTCGTTTCCCATACCTGTGAAGAGGAGGACAAAGTCCTATCCAGGTGACAACCCGTCACACAGCAGAGGATAGCAAGGGCAAAAACAAAGACAAAGACAGAAAAAGCAAAAACAGTAAAAGGTGAGGAAAGCGAAGGCAGGTAGAGAGAAAGAAAAGAAAAATAGAGAAACAAAGAAACACTTGCCTTGGAGCGAAATTCTTCAGGCGTCGGATGATTTGGGTCACTCTCACCAGACCCACTCTTACCTCTCCCTGCCATCACTCCCTCCCTAGTAAGACCACAGCCTCCCTTGGAAGGCAATGCAGCGGACCCGTTCGTGCGGATGTGTAAGTTCGCTTCGAGCACAAAGTTGGTAGAAAAGAGGGGGACTAAGTGGCCCTAAAGAAAATTCTTGGGTAGAAGTGGGGTTGCGGGTCAATTCCTGAAGGGAAAGACACATTTGTGAAATAACGAGGTTATGGGGTTGGGTTCGAGAGCTTTGGGTTGAAATGACGTGAAAGATAGTGACTGCTGTAATTGATATAGATGAATTGAACAGGCGTCTAGCCTTAAGGGAAGGGATGGGAAGGGAAGAGGGAACAGAGGATGTTATGTTGGTGGATGAGAAGACGAGGCAATTTCAGAATAGAAAGGGCAAGGGCACCAGGTCCCTTTAGGTGACTAAGCGGAAAAAAGGGTGAGGGGCGGTTCTCATGCCATCATACCCAACATCCATATCATACCGTAGAGTGCCGGCAGGTGGGCAGTTAGACTACCTCTAACCAGACCCTCACACGGTCTGCCATGATTTGGGAGGGTTGAAAGAGCGAGAGCACACCCAGTTCACTTTCTGGCGGCGTGGTTGGCAGGGCGCTGTTCACGCACCGACACCCAATCTACTCGAGTACGGTACGGCTAATCACTCAAAATAAATAGGCGTCCGCCTGTGGCTGCATCCCCCGAGTCTTAACAACTGCCTGCGCAGGGAATTTGACACGTCCATCCTCTCTGCTCAACCACTGTTTATGGCCGGCACCTCCATTGTTGAGAATTTAGCAGGCATCATTTGGCCTTATTATACGGTAATTGCATCCCCCGGCTCGAAGGCGAGACCCGATGCGAACTACTCGAGTACTGTACTGTACTCGCACATGGACGAAGATTTTTTATTTTTTTCCATTCCCCGCAACACCGCATCTACCAACCTCGTTGGATACGAACCCCACCGCATGCAGCCCAAGTTGTCCTGAGTCAAAATAGTGACCGACCGACAGCGTCTACTTATCTTCCAAAATTCTAGGGAGAAATCCTCTGCGCATCCTGCAGAACACGTCTTGTCCGTTCCCTTTGCTATTTAGTTTGCTCCCTCCATCGATGCTTTGCACGGGCGGTCCGCTCCAGTCCACAGCTGCCCTTGAGCCTTTGGGAGATATTTGTCGCTACTAGGCTACGGTAGCTCGTGTTCTTTTTCTACGGATTTTTATACTTGCCTCTCTCGCAACTCGGTATGGGGTTGATCCCAAACACGTCGGCATTTGAGCTAAGGCTCATGAAAAGGTAGGGTCATATTTGTGGTTTCTAACTCCTGACCTCGCTTGTGGGATTCGTGGTGCACGGAAGCCCGAGGAAAAAGAAAAAAACATATGCCGAGGTGTTTTTTTATTTATTTACTTTTTCCTTTTCCTTCTCCTATTGAGAGGATGGATCAAAGTTACAACGGGGAAGGCATTCGGTGCCACATCGAGGCGCTTGGGAGGGGCTCTGCAAATCAGTAGGCATAATGGCAAAACAAACACCCCAAGTATCGGCAGCAGCAACGAAGCGGCTGAGAGTTTGACGCATGTTTAAACAGACAGTTGTCTTGTGGTGGTGCAGATGTTGGCGACACAGTTCTGGTAAGGAGGTTGACCTGTGGTGCACAAAATTGCACTGATGGCAGAGCTGCCGTATCCGCCTCTCCAAGGCGTTGTCATCGAAGCTTAGGGATACGCAGGCAATAAAGGGCGTATACGAGTAATAAATCGTGCTCGAGTAGATTGTGGGGTGCAGCGGGTCCATCAATATTAGTAAATCTGGGATGGGCAGTGGCCTACGCTCACTTCATTGCATGATCTGTCGTTCAATCAGTGCAGAGGGTGAAGCATCCAGGATTATCTCGATGCAACTCCCCCACTCTAGTGACCGGCCTTCAGGCTAAGCCTCCAAGTCATTAAGCAGGAGACTCCTTAGCGTTTCATACATCTACTCACAGATTCTTTGGCCGATCATCACCGCTGCCAGCGATGCTACTGGCGACTCGTGGAAAGGCTGCTCTTCCAAGATTCCCTTCGAGAGTAGGTTCAAAAAGTGGCATCCGCTCACTTGCTGAGATACAAAGGGTAGGTTCCCAGGTGCCGATGATCAACTCAGTGTTGTGTTTACGAGCACACCTGGAGCAGAATCTTACACTTTACTTGAGGATACGAAAAGGCAAGTTATCTCGGGCTCAGCACGGCTAACCGGAGCCAAGCAAGGTGGTTTTGGACTGACTGCCTGGTGCTGTCGTCATACCAGCTCATAATACACGTTCATGCGGTAATACTAACGTACGGTACTCTGATCGCTTAGAGCCAAGGTGAGTATGAGAAAGGTATGTCGTGCTCCACTACACAAACAATCAACCAACCGGCGTTTCTCATCTGTGGTCCGCGGTTTACCACCTATCAACCTTCATCTATCATTGGGCGTCCAGTGCCTACATATATCCCACGAAAGCCAAATTTCTCACCGTTTGAGTGAGGGAGATCCTGCTGCCGACAGTCATAGATCTGGGCGGGATGGAGCCTCTCGGGGGGAACCAAAAGTCTGCTCAAGTACCGGATTTGGAACTGGAACTTCCCAGGATCCCGGAGAAAGCCTACATTCCTGGCTACTTGTCACGAGATCTAGACTTGCCAGCAGTGCTAGCTCCGCCTGATCCGCCTTCGTCCCAGTTGGCACTTGCGTTCGGGTCAGCATCGTCTCAAACTTCTAGTCAGGACGAAGACTCCGTTGTGGGCACAAAAGTCGCAATCTGCTTCTCTATGGAAGACGAGGGAACTGAATACTCGGAATATGTGCGTTTTGAGTTCCTGAATTTAAAAGTTATCTGAGTAGAGAGCTGACGTCTGGACATTATAGCCTAGAAATGACGAGATGAATCTAAAGCATCTCAAAGGCAAGATCAACAAACTCCAGCAGATCCGCAAAAACTCTGCTGGAAAGATAAGATTTCTGCAGAAAAGTTGTGAAGACGCTATGGAGATAGCTATGAACGCAGAAGCGGACCTTGAGCACGTAATGAAATTATACGTCTCCAAGGGCTAGTGGGCAAAGGTTTCTTAGAAAAGATTGCAGAAGGTTGGTGTTACACATTTGGGCGATTTCTCTTCTTCCAGATATTAATTTTGTTATCATTCGATTGGGCCGAGGCCACCGCTACAGCAGAATAGGAACCATTCCTCCTCCTCCTCCAGCCCGAACCCGTCTTCCCTGTTGTTGGTTATCGTGTGCCGGCGGAGGCGCAGACAGGCGTAGTATAGATAGCACAGTTTTCATCAGGGATCCTCGATTAGTTTTTGGTTTTTCTGTTAACCTCATTACCCTCTCCTTCTTAGCCTTGGGGGTGGTTATTCGTGTGTGATGGACGAGCAAAATCAGAGCCTTGTGCCCGGGGGGGGGTGGGGGGAAGGTAGTTATCCCATGTCGTAGAGGGTTTGTTACGAAATAGCCCACTCTTCCGGTCAATATTTGGTTTCAGACTGTCACACACAAAGATAGCCAGACCCAATCGGTAGGTCACTAGTTGGTTCGAGAAGCATTGGAAGGATTAACCTGAATACAATTGGCCCTTGGCATAATGCCATAGCTGAACGTTTGAAGAGATTAATTGTGAACTTTTTCTGATTTTTAGAAGTATTTTGGTACTAACGTTTGCCGGATCAATATCAGTATATCTCCCCCTCTCCTAGGCTAGAGGGGAGCGAAGATTACTTGTTTCTTGCTTTGAGCCCATCTTCGCCGCGGCCATGGAAGAGAAACCCCCAATTATTGTCACCGCCCAATCATACCGTGCGGGAAAACGGTTGCTGCTCCTCCGCTAGCCAACCGACTCCGCTTAACCGTTACCCCCACCCCACCAACGATGATATTACAAAAATTTACCCCCCAATCCACTAACTCTCAACAAATCCCCAACCGCATCCTCAAAAGCCTCGGACTTGAGCAATCCCCTCCCATCCCTTAACCTCCCCAATACCCCGGACACGGGGGCAAGCCCCTCGAAAACCCGACATCGGCATACCAAGCGCGGACCAACCCGCCGCAAATCGCAGCAACAGTATCAGCACCGTCGCCCGGATTAACCACCAAAACCGCCCCGTCCTCGAACGTCACGGTAGTAAATAGATCTCACAGTTCGGCCTCAATTGTGTGTAGCACATGCCCGGACAGCAAGATCCCCTCATGGGGGCTCATTCACAAACTCGGCGTTGGCAAGGGCGTCCCGCAACCTGCGGTTCACGTATGAAAACTCCCTAACGACCTGGAGCAAGTGCGCCTTGATCCTCCCCCCAACCCTGAACTTCGGTCCATTGCAATGTCTTGCACATGAGGAGAGTGTCCGAAGCACACGCTTCCTGACACATTTCGTGCGGGTGGTCATGCTACTATCCAAGTCCTTTCTTCCAGGTTCAGGTTGTGGCTCGACTGCGGCGTGTTGATATTTGCGAATGTCCCGCCCACTTAGGATTCCGCTAGCGTGCCGAGGGCGTTGCACATTGCTAGACCAAAGAGGGATGTTCGGTGGCGAGAGAGGAGGAGGAGGGGGCGTTGGAATTCCATGGCGTTGTTGGTGTTCTGTGATTTAGGCGAGCGGTGTCCGTGGTGAGTACTCGTATTGTACAGTACTCGAGTATATAGATTAATGGAGAGGGGGGGAGGAGTTTTCCCATAACTCTGTATGGTAGATATGGTATGGGCGGTAGATGTGTACCCTTTGGCCGGGAAAATTACCCCTCTTTGCTCCAGCATCTGCGAGCTTCATGCCAGCCTTCTGGGGTACACAATGAGACCCGCCCATGACGTTATCTCAACCCTTTCGATTGTATTACCTAAAAAATCGATACCACGACGCAAGGATGTTTGTGAGATCTGAAACCTATACGAGTAGTCTACTACAGTACCGTCCATACTCGAGTATCAACGGATCAACCGCCGTACCAAGAGCCCTTGATACAGTAATGGATGAGCCCCATCACACCAGTTCAGTCAAGATGATTTTCGATTAACGAGAAAACAAGGGAAGTTGCGCCACGGTAGGTTACCTTAAGATGGCAGCCGATACCGGTAGTACTCGTACTGTAGTCTACAGTACCCGCACGTGTACGAGTAATAGCACATTTGAACGCACACCAAGGTAGACTATCAAAACCGGAGGCGAAGTTCTGAGGTTAAAACGGATTGTAAAAGATGTCGCAAAAACTCTGTACCGCATCATACCTGCCAACAAAAAGCCACTAAAGGGTTCTACCACTCCCGCATCACGTATCGTTCCTGGGCCGTCTTAGAGTTCTATTGAGCAGAGTTCCGCAGTGTAATATCTACAGTACTGACCTCTCGACCTCAGTGCTCGGGCTCGAATCGAGCAGCAGGAAATGTGAGTGGGCAACCGTTGCAACTCAGCGACCAGCCCATCGTGCTAGCCCCACCTGCTGCTACCATCTTCTACTTACAACAACAGCCAACTTATGATACCTATTCTTTTTTTCCTATCTCGCTTTTATTTTTCTTTATTTTTCTTTTCTGCGGACAAGTCGTGCTACTTTTCACCTATCGATAGCTGATAAGACCTGGTTGGTCGAAGAGGGGGGGTGAGCGTTGCCATGCCAACGCTTCGCATATATGATGTAGAAGTCGCAACCGAGCGGAGTTGTGTGCCAAGACACTGCCAGTGTGGGGGTTATGGCGGCAACAATGCACATCATAGCAATAATTGAATCCGGTTATCATGCCAGTAGGAGGTCTTGAAATAGGATATTGGTGATGCTGGGAAATGCTATCTGGTATGATATGATGAATAAATAATTCTCCTTGATTTGTACTGTAGATATCATATATTTTGGACTATGAACTATGTATGTGCATTGCTGCGTGATTGTGAATGTCTTTTCGTCCAAGTGGTGAGGTTTGCATATCTTTATAACCAAATTGTCCTGTTTTACGGGTTTTTCGTTAAATTTAACACAAAAGCTTATATGAACTCGAGCTTATCTGATATTGCAAAGTGGTTGAACGAGTAATCCGTTCATAGTAACAGACCTTTCAGATTGCTCGTTATTGACCTTCGAGCCATTCAGCACCCACAAGACCAAAAAAAGATACTATAAACGTTGTTTTGTTCGTACCCCCTTGATAACACCTTTTTAACATAATTATCAATTAATTAGACCTTTTATGGGTATACCAAAAGCAGGACAACCGTTAGGGTTCAACTACCCATACTATGCAATAGGTATCACACCATCTCCTATAAAAAGTTCAATATAAAAAGATTAATAAAGTTATTGTAAACAATTCACCACCGGCATAGTTGGACAATAGGAGAAATTTCTAGATTTCCTATAGGCTATCGTACCACTGTGGCGCCGAGGTAAAAAGACAATAATACTGGGATGGAGTATCATAACGTGGATATCTATGCCGTAAACACGGCTTTTGGTCGTCACTCCGTCCCAGTCTTTAATTTGCGTCCAAGTGTGATACTCTATGAGGTTATTGTCCGTGGATTGAACATGATTTGGGAAGATGTTGTGGATGAGAGTTGAGATGAGGAAAAAACTTCCTTTTTAATTAATAATATTATATATATAGTATAGTACTGTACATCATATTAACTTAGTATACTCAAGTGCGAATCATGTTATCCGATACGGTACATTAATGGGAAAAAAAAAACACAGCAAGATCCAGCTCCTCTTATATCATAACGTAATTTCTGTACAAGTCACAGGAAATACAGCATGAAACAATACAGAGGACCGAATACAGAGTATTAAGATTTTCTAGCGTGCCAAACAAACAGTGCCTTATATTAAATGCTCTATCACACATACTCCAGCGTTCAGGTTCCGTTTCACCAGATCAAGATTTTCTCCAGTTAGACCCCAACCATCAGTATGATACAAAGTTATCAGATCCTGGCAATAGATAGGTTTCCAGATGTTCTGGATTCCTCCTACTTTTCTTTTCTTTTTTCTTTTCCGAATTATAATATCGTCTAGAATTTTGCGTTGGCAGTTGTCATGCCCTCACTTGGGGTGTTGTGTGCCAGTATCACGATGTTCCCGTACGGCAACTTATTCATATCATACCTATACTCGGGTATGGTCATAAAAATCGGAAACTAAAGGTGGCAAAACAGGGATAAGGAGGATCGGGAGATAAGGTTGTCTGGAAAGAATAGAAGTGTTGCCAGACAGCTTAAAAAAGGATATTGTTGCATCGAGTAACAACAAAAGATTCCGGATTCTTAGTGAACTTTTTATCATACATGTTCCTTTCTGAGTCCTCAACAATACCTGCCTATGATCTTCTAACTCAATCATTTGCCCTAGAAGTATCTGCAATTTCTGATAACATGCAGGTTACACTTCTCCAAGCTGGGAAATGCATGAAAGCCTTTCGTAAAACAGGGAATGTTCACAGCTGAAATTCCTGCGAGAATTGCACCTGACCTGATTAAGGCACAGCTCGTTCCTGGCCATCCCCAGAAGATTGATTTGCGCTTAGCTTACTGTGACTTGTCTGTTTATTAAGTCCACATAGAACCCTCCAATACATCTCCGTCAGTGAGCTAAGATGCTAAAAAATCTAAGGAATAATGAACACCCCTGGGCTGGTGGTGCAGCAGTGTTCAGCGCTTTGAATAGGCTAAGAGGACATCTAGGAATACTTGCTTAGAGTTACTAACCTTGTTTGCGAACTTCCAATTAAACAAAGTATGTGAATTCGCTTCGTGGCCAGTTCAAAGTGTTCATTATTCCCAATACTCATACTAGGAAATTCAAAAGTCTTTGCTAACTATACTTTTACATGAGATTGTGAACGTGAATAAGTTATTAGAGTGCAGGGGAAATACTGTGATTCGAACCCAGGGGGAAGAAAGAAAAAGAAAAGGTATAAAGATACTCATAGGATAAGAAATATACAACCAATAACTTAGGAAACTGAGATAAGAATACTATAGGAGTAAGAATAATCAAAGCAATAACAATAACAATAATAATACTCATACAAAAATAATATAAAAATAAAAATAAAATACTCAGAACAGTGTATGGCCACCATTGGCTTCCAAAAGTGTAGAAATGCGATCAGGCATTGAGGTTCTCAGGTTTTGAATATCTTTGGGAGAGATATTCTGCCATTCCTGAAGAATGGCAGTATGAAGATAAGGAATGGTGGTCGGATGTAGATTAAGGTTCATGATACGGCGCTTTAGAAGACACCAGATACCTTCGATCGGACTCATATTGGGAGAGCTCGCAGGCTAAGGGAAAAGGTAGTTTTCAAGGCTAAGGTCCCTCAGAGTATCTTGGGCAATACGGGAACGATGGGCAGGAGTATTATCTTGTTGAATATAAATATATCCAGAATTTGTACTACCAATAGAATGCAGGTACTGCCACCAAGGATGTAACTGAGGCCGGATGATCTGACCAGCATAGATAGACCCATTAATATTTCCCCAGTTCGGGATATCCCAAATAATCAGAGCACTCTTCTGATTTCGGTAAATGGCCCCCCAAACCATGATCGTTGTAAGGCGCAGAAACCTTGGAATAAGACAGTCTTCCAGATATTCTTCACCGGGACGACGGGTAACCCAAATGGTTCTGGTAACCTCACCAACAGAAAACTCACACTCATCGGTCCAAATCACATCCATCCAGTCTTCAGCTGTCCAATCATGGAAGCGCTCCCCCCACTCCCAATGGTGAGTCCAACTATTGTCAGAAAGAAAGGACTTGATTTGGGCAACATGGTGGTGATACCCTTCGCTTTCAAATACTCTTCGCAAAGCCTTTTATCCTAGGCGAATGCCCTCTAGTTGGGCAACTTGAGTACAAGGAAGGCATTGGTTATGAGAATTCACTGTCGCAGTTGCAATAAGGCGTGTACGGACTTCATTGGTGACAACTGAATGTCTACCACACCTATGGCGTACTACCTGGTGACTAGTCTGCCCTGGACTGACTTGGTACGTGCTAGTCTGCTCTCCCTCAGAAGAGCAAATAGGTGAGTGGGTGATGTGATGTAGAGATCCAAGTGATATTCCGAAAAATTTGTGGAGGCGGGGTAGCTCCATTGAGCATAGAATCGGAGTGCACGTATCGTTTCATTTATGTATGGTGGATTCTCTTCTGAAGCTTCTGGCTCAAAAGAACTACCAGTAACACTAGCAGGATTTGCCATCTCCCCTGCGGGTTCTGGCCATGGTTGAATGGTAGTGGTAGAGCTGGAAGGGCTGCCCGGCGGGAGCTCAGTGGTAATGTTGAAATTCATAGCTCGAGTATCTTCGAAATACTCTACAGCTAATCCGAGTTGGAAGGAACAACAAAGTGACTTCGCTCTCAGCCTAAAATACTATTTACAGCTTCATATTTCTAGTGTGTTAGCACTGATTTTGTATGTATTGCATAAGTATTTCGTCAGGACTCGAGTACTCCAGAATTCCGCTAGAATTTTTCCTCTCAGAAAGTGTCATTCTTACCTCGTAGTCTTCGCTGACTTCGTATTATCTCGTATTTTTCTCACCGTCAATCACCTACTCTTTTTTTCATCTTGGACCGGGTTTCTGGACACTCAATCCTTGCCCGAGATTTCCAGGTTCTGCTACTTTCTGGCTGGCAACGCACTCTGACAGGGATTCTCATCTTTCCGATTTTTAAGACCATACCCGAGTACAAAGCTAGTATGGAACCGCAGCGAGAATCACCGGGAAAGGGTGCGTTTCACACCCAGAGTATCATAGCCATGCTGACAACGTTACAACACCACCCCTATCCCATCGACAAAACCCAAAATTTACTGCGTATCCAAGAGAATTCTTTGGACTTTCACTTCTAGTTTTCTAGGATTGACCAAAGAGCCAAAAGCGACATTAGGTCTTGGAGCCTTTTGTATGGGAAACTGTTTTTTTTGGCCATTTTTCAACTTTCAATGGGATAATTTTAGCTGCTAGAATATCAATTTGCCTTTGCTGGACCCAAGTGTTTGTATGTGAGAAGTTGGCATAGTTCTGAGGCCTGTCGTAGTATTTTTTGTATTCTTTGAACCCAACTGCTCGAAACCGGCTACTTTTGATGTGGTACGCCTACACTCCCGCTGATCTCTGGTAGCAGTTCCGTGCGAAAAAATCTTCCCGGATCCTTGTACTATATGATACTGAAGTTATCATTACAGAAGAGGCTGGTATGAATATCATTCGATTCATCGAATAGTCGCTCGGTGTATCGATCAGTGATGCCCTTAAACAAGTACTCGTATTTTGTAAAAAAAAAAAAACCCCATAATATGCATCCTGTAGCCAACACCGGGGAGATAACATGATAAGGGAAAGTAATGATACAGCATCGCCGGGTGATAAAATGTAAAGGGAGAAAGGAAAAAAGGGGGGGGGAGGAAGAATGGATAGAGCCATCGTCCCTGACAGCAACATGATTGACGAATGAGTTAGGAAAGAGATAAGAGCAAGAGGCTAAAGACTGTCGTAGAATAGTAGTAGCAAAAGAGTAGCAAAAGAATATAGTATTAAAGGGCTCGAAAAGGATGGGGAAGAATAAAAGGGGGAAAGGCAAATGCAAGTAGAATCCCCAGCAACCAAATGATATAATACAAGAAACCTCAATGGGGAAATGATCCCAAAGCTTGTGCAAAAGGAAAATTTATCTGGGCATTAACATTGGTGATAAATTGTGGAAAAGGACTACTTCTTCCGAGTTGCTCTGGCATTTTTCTTTGGAGAGCCCTCGGGAACCACCTCCTTAATACTACTCAGGGATAGTTTCGTAGCCTTCTTGCCTCTCTTTTTAGGCGTGCTTGGGGCCTGTGGAACGGCTGCCTTTGCAGACCGAGTTTTGCGTCTGGATCCACCCCCAGCGGTATCTGTTTCGCTTGCCGATAACTCAACCGAAGAAGATCGAGCCCGATTGACGATGACATTCCGATTCCGAAGCGCCCGAACCTCCGGCTCCTCCGAACTATTCCTGCTAGGCACTGCTAGTTGGGTGGAGTGGCTACGCTTGGTCCGTTTGGGAGCTCTGCCATTATCACTTTCGCTGGCGGAAGGTTCGACCGATACTGATCGGCCACGGTTCACCACGACATCTCGATTCCGAAGTGCTCTAACTTCAGGCTCTTCGGAACTCTCCCTACTGAGCACCTTTGGCCATCTCCCAGAATCGTTCATTTCAGGCGTTTGGGGCTCAGGCAGGGGGGAGCGATCCTCGGGGACTGGGGTCCTTTCTGGGTCCGAGGGGGCATTGTCAGGCGAGACTGGTCTCCTGTTGGTAAAGGATGCCGGCTGGCTTGGAAGCAAGAAGGTTGAACCGAGGCTGCGATCAGGGTCTTCATCCTTGTTGACCATAGGAATTTCCCATTCAACAATTCTCTCGGTATCGGAATCGTCCTTTTCAGTCTCCTCTTCTTCTTCCCCTTCAGCTCTAGCATATTGATCCATTTCTGCGGAGTCTTCAGCTGGTTCAGAGCCAAATTCCTCTATGGCTTCATCCTTGCTGACCATAGGAATTTCCCATTCAGCAATTCTCTCGGTATCGGTGTCGTCCTTTTCGGTCTCCTCTTCATATTCCCCTTCAGCTCTGGCATATTGATCCATTTCTGCGGAGTCTTCAGCTGGTTCGGAGCCGAATTCCTCGATGACTTCCTCGATCTCATCCTCTTCTATCGCACACGATCTCTGCATAGCAAGAGCTTCGTCCTCTTCTTCATACTCCTCCTCAGCTTCTACATCCTCTTCAAATTCATCTTCTTCGTACTCTCCTTCTTCTCCCTCTTCATAATTTCTTGAAGCATCTTCCCTCTCGTATTCCTCATTCTCATAATACCCCCCTTCACCAGACCTCTGGGATGAGCCATCATCAGCTAGGGCGACTTCTCGAGTGGGTAGGTGGGAAAATGAAAATGAGGACATCCTTTTCCGCTCCTCTATTCTCTCCATTTCCTCCTGCAGCTCCTTCTCTCTCTCCAGCTCTTGTCTAAATACCTCTGCCCTTCTAATCCTCTCGTCTTCCTCCATTTGTTTCCTAATAGCTTCCTTTTCCTTCTGTCTCCTCTCTTCCAAGCGATCAGCCCTATTTCCCGCGAGGGCTTGCTTCGCTTTATCGAGGCTACTACTGAAAAATCCAAGAATGCTATCAGCTCGAGCCCTGTTTTCCGCCGGCGATGCCCTGCGAGCAACAGGAGATACTCTAGAGGAAAAGGACACACTAGGCGAGCCCCCAGTCGGCCCGCGATGAATCGGGGTATGCGCACGGGAAGTGATCCCGAACGACTGTACAGTTGGAGTATTCGCACGCGAGCCATTAGCCGTAAACCGGAAAGGGGATGGTGGTGGTGGTTTATTGTCGAAAGAGAAGTCAGGATGGTGAATTCTCCTAGTGGGCGTAGCAGCGGGTTTATCAGGGACAAACCCCCCAATCACTGACATAATCCTCGGAGCAAAAAGTGACATTGCCGACGCAACCGAACCGGCCCTGGAAGAAGGACGACTATAACTCCCATTAGAGTCCTTACCACTAGGACCGGCGGCCGATGGAGTATGGCGGAGAGTTGATGCACCAGGGCTCCTATTGTTCAACGCGGCACGCGCAGCAAAGGGAGAGATAAGAGGTTTTGGTGCAAAACTTCGGACCTGTTCAGCAAGCCTAGACCTGCCCGTACTGCTTGTTATGCTGTGTGTATCTGATCGTTTTGTCGAAGTTAGGCCGGAGGCCGAGAAAGTGCCCGTAAGTGTTTGTGAACCGGCACCCCGATTGTACTTCGCGAATGGACTATTGACCCCATCCAGAAGGTTTTGAGGAGCCGGATTGCAGAGAACTGTTGTACGTCGGCGTTTGTTCGGAGGTGCGAGAGATGCTGCTGTGGATGCGAAAGCTTCCGAGCGAGGGTGCTTTCGCGGCGAAGATCCAGAGTCCATAGCAAAAGCGTGTGTCTTCGTTTTTGGGACAAGTCCCGGTAAAATTAAGGATTAACTGAGGGGGTAATCGTAGGAAAATTATCGTTTGTGGGTTTGCGACTCAAAACCGTACAAGATGATTGAATGGGGCGATGAGCGGCACGAGGAGGCTGCAGGGGCTCTCAAGATCGATAGTGAAGTAAATTTCAGAAGAGGGAGATGTAGTGGTTGGTTGAGGTAAGCGTGTGGACAAGGAGTCGAGAAACCCACAAAGCCGGTGTCCCCAGTGCTCAAGGTGTTCTCGCCAAAGATTTCTTTGATGACTAAGAAAACCCCAAGCATAGTTGACAACAATACAACTTTCAAGTTATTCAGGATGCAATGCTTGCATCAATAGCAATGTTTGAGGAGGCAGGAAATAAAGCAGCCCTCTGTGACGCCATAGTATTATAGCACCATGGTCTGTTTGTTTGGGTGTTTCTTTGTTTTGTTTTTCTCCTTTCCCAATGGTCTTCCCACTCCATCCGCGCAACACCCCAACACACATCCCATTCAAATACACACTTGCCATTGATGGTCGGTCCCTGGTAATCGTAGCCTATTGCAGCTCACGCTGCCGAGTTGAAGTTTAATACCCAATGCTGGAAATGATCATCAGGCCAATAGAAATAAGCACGACGCTATTGAAGTGTTGGATTCGGTACTATTTACTATGGCACCATACACATTGATTTCTTTTCTCATGCTGTTTAGTATTTAGTTTGAGTTTGGCCGTTTGCTATGGTGCTCGACTTTTTAACACGTATTGGCGGTATTCAGATGTTAATATAGTTAGCCATTGAGATTGTTCTGACCTCCATGAAGAATAGCCTGGCTAAGCTCTTTATTCCATCAAAAGATGAATATTTTTGATGAATAACTTCCTAGGAAAGGTCTCTCATGTCCTTATTAAAACCTCCTTGGAAGTGTCAATCGTCTCTTGCCTTGTACCTACCCGAGTACAGTACTCGTACATACTGACTGACAAGTAGATACCTCATCCTTCTCATAGTTCCAAAGCAGTACAATCTGATTCAAACCAGGTGATTTTAAGGATCAATCAAGCATAATAGTTCCTCGCTGAAGTTGCTTCTTCTACTCGTAATTGACCCACCGTGTCATCTTATATACAAGTATCATACTTTTGTTATTTTCTTCTCTGCCGGGGTTTTTTTTGTACATTTTATTTTCAGATCTATTTTCATATCGCTCAGGATGTCCACAACTACCTGCTTATTTTATTTTTCACCATTATTTTTGTATTACTTTTATTATCCCATTTCCACTCCTCAAAAAAATATTCCTATTCATCCAACTTGACCCCCCAAGAATTGCTATAATACCTTTGGTATGATATTATCTCGTCGTTTGTAGCCTTGATCGTGATAGATTTCTATGATAATATATTGCTAATATTGTATCTGATCATTCATGGCAACCTTGTGTTTACAGCAATCCCTAGTTTATGCCGTCCCGCAGCCTGGTAGCCTTTCACCCATTGCCCCATCGATCATCTCCCTGTTCCCCATTTTTTTCGTCCCTGTACGAGTACAGAACCGAACAAGTGAATCACAGTCCTAGTACTCTAGCAGTGAATGGATTGCCCGAATGTTTCGAGATATCAAAAGAGATTTCACACCATGCCATTGGACTACGAATCTCAAATATCCTACGACGGCATAGACTAAGGCGGACAATCACAGCATCAGAGGGTGTGGATGCCAAGCTGCTCTACCGTAAATTCCCCAGAAGAGCGTATTTGCCACACACCATTAGGCCTTAAGAGAACTAGCGGCTACCCTAAGAAGTATAGTTGCAGGTTGAGGAAGCCCAGAATTACGGTACTCGAGGCTTTTTATATTTTACTACTCCTAACTTGGGCCATGGGCACAGAACTCCCGACTTGAAAAAACGTCGGGCACAAGGCTTGAGGCTAGAAAAGTGGAAACCAGTCCTGTGGTGCCGGGCGCGTGAAACCGACCGTCTGAGCAACTTGAAAAGTTGGAAAGAAGCCTCGAATGACAACAACAAACTTGGGGCGTAGTTGGAAAACAAGAGTATACTCGAGTAGATGTGATAAGGAAGTGGGTGAGAAGAGTTCTATGAATTTGTTTTTCAAATTAATACAAGGGGGGGGTTGGGCTGTCCATGTTGGGTGGGAGGAAATTTGCAAAGGGGAAAAAAAAGTGGGTCGCCAAGAAATATGCCTAGAATGGTAAGTCGAGTGACATATGATGATGAATAGTATTGTGTTCGGAAAGGAATGCCAAGGGTGCCAAGCAAACCTTTTCATTGATGAAAGATCCCTGTTCAACACCATCAAGGAGTTAACAAGAAGGTTATTTCAGATACCCGGCACTATATCGCAGACGAAAACAGCCCCAGGCCCCTCATCACCCCGCGTGGACCTCCAGAATTAAGGATTCCCCAACAAACGCTCCGTATTACCAATTTTCTCTAACCAGATTTCCCGAACATAAAACTAGACAACATGGATATCAGAGTTCTCCAACCATCAGATATTCCCCATGTACAATTAGCGAACATCACGAATCTTCCAGAAAACTACTTTTGCAAGTACTACCTCTACCACGCCTTGTCCTGGCCACAACTTTCCTACGTTGCTGTTGACCTCTCCCACTCCTCTGGCTCGCCCGGCGAACCTCCAAAGATTGTCGGATATGTTCTCGCAAAGATGGAGGAGGAACCCGCCGACGGAGTTCAGCATGGCCATATCACCTCCCTGAGTGTCATGAGGACACATCGCCGACTAGGTCTTGCGGAAAAATTGATGCGCCAGAGCCGTATGTGCAATGTCAATCCCATATATCGTCCGCTGCCTACCCAGCTAATTTTACTTTATGGTGAGCAGAGAAGGCCATGGTTGAAGCATTCGGTGCAAAATATGTTTCCCTCCACGTCCGTGTCTCGAACAAAGCCGCGCTACACCTATACCGCGACACATTACAATTTAAAGTCAACAAGGTGGAGGGCAGATATTACGCGGATGGAGAGAACGCGTATTCTATGAGGAAGGATTTGACCTTTCTGGAAGAAGCTGAGAGCGAGAGCGAGAACGAGGGCGAGGAGAAGGTTGAGGATGTGGGCATTGACGGAGACGTCCCTGAGGGAGGCGAGAAAAAGAAAAAGAAGAGTAGGGCGAAAAAGTACAAGCTAGGGAGGGCACTTGGGGTTGCGGATTTACAGGAGGTTGACGGGAGGGCTTCATAATTGCTTGGAGAAGCATGTCCCACAATTACTCTTTCTTTTTGCAATGGTGTTTTTCGGTATTAAAAGTGTTTTTCTCTTCTCTCGGGGACTGAGGACATCCGAATAAAGTAAACCGCTGTCACGGTAATATAGGAGATGGAATGTTAAACAGAGTGATGAATTCGCTCCTAGCTGAAGTAAGCCCAGAAGATATTAGTGAAGTGAGCGCTGCAGCATTAGACTATATGATGGTTGTTGCGGTATTTCAGGCTTGGTACCACACACTACTGCCTCCCTAGAAAAATGGATTCAGCTCTATGATATCAACAATACCCTCGATGAAGTTAAGGCCGCTATTCCTTCGTTTCGAGCCTCGTTAGCACTTCTGGTAATCTGCTAGCATGATACCCTATTTTTTTTTTGTTGAAGGCCGAGGCTTGGCCACAGCCGTCCTAAAAAGTGGGGCAGGCTTTCCTGTAATTCGCTATCTCTGGCCCCCGCTCTCTGGGTTCAGGGACGAAAGGTCCTGGGAAGGATAACGCTTTCCTGACGCGGTGGAGACCGAGCTCTCCGGAGGTGTTGGATCTTATTAACTGATGCATAGCCCAGCAGGAAGTTATGGAACAGTTGCTCGAGGTTAAACCAGCCAAATAACATATATCCATCCTTGTTCCCCCTTGATGTATCCCTGCCCTCGAATCATACTATCGGTATCTATCATACCTGTACAAATATATCATATCGCATGTAATTCTATTAACCTGTCAAACTTAACCTATGGTGGGCTGGTCCCTCCGGTCCGATACCGGTAGACTACGGGTACCCTATCTTACGGTCCCCTCCATGTCCCGCCAAACCTTGGCGCATCAAACTCATTTCTAAATTCTCTAATTTTGGTCTTCCCCCTTAAAACTTTCGACGAGCTCCCCAACGACTTCGGGATAAACCAAAACCCTTAACCAAATACCAGCCGCCAGTCATGACTGATATCACTTCGATTCTTCAAGGCGGGTACCATCACCCACTTACCCGCAAATGGCAGGCAAAAGCACAATTAACCAAGGTAAGAATTCTAGGTTTATACAGCAGTCCGCTGTTTCTTGACCCTCGGTTTTATGAGGACGAGCTCGATTTTGTGCTAACATCGCTCTGATAATATAGTCGATGCTCGTTTATCCCATCTTCATCACCGACAACGAGGACGAGGAAACACCGATTTCGGGCTTTCCTGGCCAAAAGCGGTAGCTTCCCATCTTACCTCTTTACTCTGGCGCCACTAACATCATGGGAAATTTTTAGCCGTGGAATAAATAAAATCGTTCCATTTCTCGCACCACTTGTCGCCAAAGGACTTGCCTCGGTCATCATATTCGGAGTTCCTCTTGCTATTGATGCTAAAGACCCCTCGGGATCTAAGGCCTCTGATCCCAACGGCCCTGTTATCCTCGCCATCAAAGTTCTTAAAAATGCTTTCCCAGGATTGTTCATTATGGCAGATGTTTGTCTATGCGAGTACACCTCCCACGGCCATTGCGGTATCTTGAACGAGGACAGAACCCTGAACCAGCAGGCATCAGTCAAGCGCATCGCAGCAGTTGCAGTCGATTATGCTCTTGCCGGCGCGGATTGTGTTGCCCCTAGTGATATGAACGACGGCCGTGTTAAGGCTATCAAGGAGGGACTGATTGCTGCTGGGGTTTCCCACAAGATCATGGTCATGAGCTACGCTGCCAAGTTTTCCGGATCTCTCTATGGTCCTTTCCGTGATGGTAAGTGCAACCACTACGTGCTACTGCTCTGCTCCCTGTGCAGTAACATTTTCGGCATTTTTAGCTGCCGGATCTGCGCCGTCCTTCGGCGATCGTAGGTGCTACCAACTCCCCCACACTGGGCGTGGCCTTGCCCGTCGCGCAATTATCCGTGACCTGGCGGAAGGTGCGGACTCCATTATGGTGAAGCCCGCAAACGCTTATCTCGACATCATTGCGGACGCGGCCGAACTGGCCAAGAACGTTCCGGTCTCCGCCTATCAGGTTAGCGGTGAATTCGCCATGATCCACGCCGGTGCCACTCAAGGTGTTTTTGATCTCAGGTCTATGGCTTTGGAAAGCTTGGATGGGATTTTGAGGGCTGGTGCTACCATTATCCTTACCTACTTTACTGAGGCTATCTTGAACGAGGGGTGGTTGGATTAGTAGATTGGTTCTTCCGGTCGGAATAAATACGATTTCATTTTATATTCGTCTTGGGAACGATTAGCAGATGCTCTCTAAGGAGTGTCAAGTGCTATTCTCTATTTTATTTCTGATGTTTGGCAGAAATTCCCGGAAATGTATTTCTATATTATCAAACCTTTTCCATTGATAGAGAAGAATCATGAGACATCACTCGGTAATGTATTTCGCCACCGCAGGATGAGCTTTGATGATCAATTTACACTCAGTTATGTACCTAGAGGTAGAGCTAGTGGTTAAAAAAAAAGTCTGGGGCCACTGCTGTAGCGCTTTGAAAGAGATGTAAACCTTCAACCCTCCGGTGGGCCAGTGTTAATATCCAGATCCGACTACTTGTATCATACTTCTAATATGCATACCTGACAGTAGTCCATCATAGCCCATGGGATCTAGTAAATCAGGCATCTCCCCACCTTTTTTACCTTTTAAACCCAATCGAAAGACCTACGTACGGCACTTTGTTCCTCATTAATCCTCAGTGGTCGCACAGTTAAGCCAGGCCACACACCGTTTTGGTAACTACGAGTGGGATATAGCTAGATATCTCGGTATATGGCCAGCACTACTTGGGGGGGCAAAGGAGCGTAACCGCTTGCCGAGGCCTCAAGTTGAGTGCCTTTAGTCCACACTAGACCATTAGTAATTTGATATGCTGTACATCCGGTTACCAAACTTCTGAAGTACAGGATATTGGGTGGGGATGAGAACACCATCACCACCCCCCTGAATCAACGTTTGGGATAAACGTAAGATTTTCGATCTTCTCTCACAGCTTAACTCCTAACGTGAACTGGGAAAGGGTTAGAGCCTGAATCTTCCGGAGCATGTTTAGATCGAGGTTTCCGTTGTGCGGTTCCCATCAGTGGATCTAAGTTCTGTTGGGTTCTCTTTTCTCAGACTTAACCCGCAACAGAACTAACTCTTGTGGTTCTTGGTTATTCTGTTTGAGCGTGGTCATGAGGAACCTGAGCGTTGGCGTCCCGTACCAATTATTTTATCTTGGCATAGTCGTATATACGGCCGGTAGAGTATACTTCGAAACGATAGGAAAATATTTTAGTTTCGGGGCTATCACTAACGCCTATTTTCAAGTTTGTTGGGCAAGTAGTTATATTATCATACTATTCGTTGCTGAGGCCAAGAGGCCCCGTCTAGTGAACTGTGCAGCAGGAGAGGCGCCTTGAAATACTGCTATTTTTGAGAAGGTGAGGAGTGAAGAAAGCTTGTTACAATATTACTATAAATGTAGCACATGTAAAGCAAAACCAAGTCAGAGAGAACAACTTGATTTTGCAATACATTGGCTTCTGCTATTGAGATTTCTATTGCTATAGAATCACTATAGATTACTGCCGGTGGGAAGTAATACATAAGAGAAAAAAGACAGTTTGTATGTATTTTTTTTTTTCAAAAAAAAAATAAAAAAAAGCTTATCAGATTTTATCCTTTTTCTCAGTGATTACTGTTCTTCAAGGAACAGGTCAGAGTTGGATATTTTCATCACTTGAGCTTATAAGATCCCTCAGATTCCCCACAATTTTATTTGTCCTTATAGATCTTTCTCCTGCTTATATTAGTATTGTCCCACCCACCAGCCCACCAATTCCTCCATCCCATTTGTATATTCTTTTTTTACCTTTTTATATTGGGGAAGGGGGGGGGGGGGGTTTCACTCACCTGTTTTTTTTTTTTTTTTGTTGGTAGATTCCCATCCACCAACCCTCCTATGATTCCATCCCACCATATATAATTATTCCCTATGTGTCATTATCTGTCCAGCAATAAAAAAAGAGGAGGGGGTCACAACTCACCTGGGAATTCCATCCTGCTTACACAGGATATTTCCACCCGCCAGCCCACTTAAAATCCGTCCCGCCGGTTCCTACTCCACAACTGTTTTAGTTAGTAAATATTTTTCCCATATAACTATTTTCATAGATTATTCTCCTGTTGATGTTAGTATATTCTACTTTCACTTATATTAGCAAAATCTCCAAAAAAAACCTAATTCCCAATCCTCCCAAGGTTTCGTCAGTATGTAATGGCAGGTCACCCGCCCACCCATCCTCGCAGAGATTTTCCAATGTGTTAGCAGGTTGCCCACCCACCCACCACAATAAGTTAAGCATCCACTTAGTGGAGCATACTGCATAAATGTTACTATGAAAAATAGAGAAATTATTAGAACAAAACTTTAAAATAAAAAGAAAAGATTTTTTTTTTTGATTAATAGACAAGCCATATAGGCATGCTTTTGAGTAGCAATTCTCTAGTAGTAATAGTATAGTTAGAAGTAGGAGATACTAACGTCGAGTTGTATGTATGTCTTTGTAGAGAAGAGAGTTGAAGTGAGCAAGGAGAAAAAAAAAAGAAAAAGTGAAGGTGGGGGAGGATGCCATTATATAGATCTTGCTCAGAAGTGCCAAGATAGGTTAGTGGAGGGGAAGAAAAAAAATTTTAGGGTTTAAACTTGTATAAGGAAGAGGGGAGAGGAGAAAGGTGTGGGCTTGCATACAATATACATCATCAAGAGAAATATAATACAGCAACAGAAGTTGAAAAAAGAACCAGTTAGTGAATTACATTAACCCTTACTTATTTATTCTCCTTTAGTGATAAGAATTAAACTAATTGATAGGTGATTTTCATCTTATCTTATTGTTGTTTATAGTCCGCAAAAGTAAGTGTGATTTATTAGACTTCTTTTTTTCTTCCCAAGAGAGGCTTATATAATACTACTTTTCAACTACTAGGCCTGACTTCTAGCAATGAAAAGCTATTCTATACTAGCAAAAGTTTTTTAATTAAATATAGAGAGCCTGAATAGTGGCCAAATTTTTTTTTGATATTCAGATATTTTGGTATGAAGACTTATACAAATTTACACCAAGGCGTCTCAATATTTAAAAATTCAGTTAGTACCTGTTCACTATATCAGTTTCCTTTTTGCAATTATCTGCCTAATAGTAATTCTATTATAAGAAATGCTAATTCTGTATCTTTCGATTGAGTCTATATAGTTTACTTATATCGAGTGATAGTAATTTTCTTTTAGGCTATTCTATGTACTAAATCCTGCTGTATGACAGGTTCAGATGAGTTTCTTACTCTATAATTTTTACTCTCAGTCATATAAAACTAGAATTATATAACTTTCTATAAGGAAAAAAAAAACAACAACAAAATGTCTCGTATATTATACTTATTTTTATATCTTATTTGCTTTCACCAACTTTAAGCAACAGTAAAATAGGAGGTGAACTGACTATTAGAAATTCTAAAGTACTACTCCTGCTTGGAGGCAATTTGTACAAGACTGACTACAATTTCTTATTTTTCACCTTACCTTGCAGTAGTTTTATTCCTGATATCCTCCGTTTTCTTATAATAACTAGTATCTCTTGACAATTTTAGAATCTTGAATATTTGGATAGTATACTAAGTGGTTAAATTAGAGTATATTTTATAAAGACATTGTTATGTATATCTGTTAATATGAGAATTATTAATTCTTAGTAGCTATTGATACTAGTAGAAATCTATTTCCTCTTCAAAGTTCTCAAACTTTCTCTTATTTGTACTTTAATCTCTTCTTCTACTATACTACTACTTCTTTTAACTACTCCAATTTCCTCAATCTCCTATTTTCTTTACTCTTTAATAAGAGAATTATTACTAATATATAAATAGATAGTTTGTAGTCTTCACTCTCAACAACTAGGAGTAAATGACTAATACTAATAGTTTGAAAATTCCTGTTATATCAACTCTCTTTATTTAGTTGTAAACTATCTACTTGGCCTTACCTACTGTCAGTATAATAATATTAACTCATCTACTCTCTACTATACTTCCAGTAAATCTTTTCTCTTTTTAAGATTTTATAAATTTTTTTTTTCTTTCAATTTCCTCCAGATGCTAATAGCCAGTTACCCTCATGTTTTACTATTACTCATAGTTGGTGGAAGCAAGTATGACGCTGAAGTAAGTGTAACACAACTTTTTTTTTTTTTTTTTTACGTGATACTTATGATGTATCTAAATAGAATTTCAATCAGATAGTTTATTGAGTATTGTATTGAGTTATTCATATTTTTATAAATAAATCTACGGTATTTAATCTTGAATTTGATATACATATTTATGTTCAAGTTACTATCATACTATCACCATCAGAATCTCCTCCAGTTTAATAATAACTTTCAATTCAACCTCTGCTTGACATTTTATTTGTTATCATTCTTTCTCTGAAGGTGATTTTCCTCCTCAGTTGTAGTCTTCTTTTTCACTGTCTAATATCTGGTTAGTTTTTAGAATATGGAGAATATTCAGGCAGGAGATAACCTGGTCGTAGCCAATACTCAAGGTTCCATGTAATTGGCAATGAAGAACAGACAGAATTAAGCCTTGGCATGGTTAGAGCAACAGCCTGGAGAGAAGGTAAGTGTAGCAGTACAGTTGTTTAATATAAAGACAATAGCAATACGGATGCATCAATTATGAATGCGTAATTAGTAGCGAAATATACATGGAAGTTTCAATCAACATAGAGGCAATAATATTATCTGGACACCAGCTTAGGAGAAGGCAGTTTATAAGTTTTGTTATCCACAATGGGAGATGGGAATTGCAGCAATACCATCTATAGTTTTTACAGCTATTTGCAATCTTCGTCAGCAAGAAAAGCTTAATTCTCCCTCACGAGATTGATTTCAAAGATGGATTCAAAGAAACCCTATCCTACATACAATTAAGAGCAAGCCGATAGCCCGAGTTAGGCTTACAACATATTCAGAGATAAACTTACATGCCTTCTTTAAGAACTATCAGGAAACCTTAGAGAAGTACAGCATACAAAGAGCAAAATACATATATAATATGGATGAATCTGAAGTATAAATTGAATGTGCAGGAGGAGAGATTGTAATTGTTCCTGCAGAGACTAGGGAGTTATATACCTCAAGCCCAGAGAATCGGCAATTACTTACTATTGTTGAGGCAATTTGTGCTGATGGAGGACCACCACCTCCTCACCTTATTATTTGTCCAAGAGAAAAGATTATGGAGAACTGGGTTCATGATAACCTCAATAGTACAGAAGTAATTGCAGTATCTCCTATGGGATATATAAATGAGAAGATTGTACTCGCTTGGCTTGATCACTTTATCAAGCATATTGATGCAGAGCCTGATAGGCATTGGAGAATTCTCCTACTTGATAGTCACTCTACTCACCACTAGAATGACTTTATTATAAAATGTCATGAGAACTGAATTATCCCTTTTGAATTTCCATCCCATCTCACTCATGTTCTCCAACCTCTTGATGTGGGTGTATTTCGTCCCTGGAAGAATTATCATAAGATGGCTATCAGTAATGCCTTACACTCACTTGATATCGATTATACAATTTCTTCCTTTTTTCAGGATCTGAGTACAATTCGCAGTCAAACCTTTCAGACCCATACAATCAAAAATGCATTTAAAGATTCAGGGATGTTTCCAATTTCTTGTAAGGTGGCATTGAAGAAAATATGCCATTACAACCAAATAACAAACAAATCTGTTGGAAACATGGGAGACCCACCTTAAACTCCCTTTAATGAACAGAAAGAACAGGATCTCCCAACCTTGCCCTCAACATACATTGAAAGTCAACAGGGTATTAAAGAATAGGTTGATCATACTAGTGTATTTAGTCTAAAAATAAAGCATCAATTTGAACAATGATCTGAAGAAATTGAGATTCTTCTTGCTAAAGTACAGCTTGAGGAACAAACATATTAAATTGTACAAAAGAGAATCTAGGAGCAGGAAATCTGCAACTGTATCTTTCGAAGAGTTATTCAAAAAGGAGGAGTAATTACTGTAGAGGCTGTATGTCACGAACGTGGCTTAGCGAGAAAAGGGTTTTCACGTAACACATGGTTATGAGTTACAAGTATGTTATTGTTTCACGCATATGACCTATTCAGGTTATATGATTAGTTATGTGTGGGATTTGTGATGCTTTCTCACATGGCTCAAGTATGAGTCATGGGACATGCGCCTGACAAGTATGCCTTATGAGTATGCCTTATGGGTAAGCCTTGCGCATATGATTTATGTTTCGCACATGACCTCATTATGATGTCATGAGTTTTGTGCATATGACTCAGTCGAGTCATATGACTTGTTTATTGCGTTATGATTGGTTTATGAGTTTCGCATATGATCTCGCTATGAGGTCATGGGTTTTGAGCATGTGATCACTTTGGTCATATGAGTAGCTTGTTATGATTTAGTTTCGCACATGTGACCACTTTAGGTCACATGATTAAAGGTGGGAAGAACACTATATAAGGAGGCCAATGCGGCTGAGGAAGATAGGTTCTTCACGCTTTGTTCTAAGTACTTTTCCTACTTATTACTTTAACGAATATAAAATACCTTTACGATCTTTATCTTTATTGCAACGTTATCGTTATGCCAAGGAAGGCGCTTTACGAAGAAGAGTTAGAGAAAGCTTACGATAGGCGTTCCCGGTAGAAGACAAGAGTCTTGTACTATCGGTAACGTAGGCAGAGGCCTAGAGCTATCGTAAGACACAAAGAAAGAAGAAGACAGGAAGAGAAGTATCGTTCCCCATCGCCAAGCACTAACTATCCAAAGAGGGATCGTTACACTGTACGACATAGTAAGAAGGAAAAAGAGGAACGAGAAAAGGCAGCTGCTATCAAAAGAGCAAAGAAGAACATACAAATTGCAGTAAATAAGGCTAAGGTTACCCTGAACCATCGTGTAATCACAGCACGTAAGCTTGAGAAGCGGCATAAAAAAGTTCAAAATATTATATTACAAGGAGGGACAATTTCTCCTGAGTTATTAATTGTGATTCTTAATCTGGAGAAGAATCCAACTCATAATAATTTTGAATTACTCCTACCTTCTCTAGATTTGCTACAAGTTTTATGTTTACTTGAACAACCATCTATTGGTTATAGGATTACAACTGTAAGTAGAGATTGATTATTAAACATAATATCTTAAATATAAATAACAAGAATAATACTAATAAACTATAAGTTGAAAACAATCATCAAGTAATAGAAGATTTAGAGGGTCATGACTGAGGTCAAGTTGTCAGTAATGAATCTGATAGTGATTCTGATTTATCTACTTTTTTCCTTGATTCGATTATTGAAAATGCTGATTTTATCAGTATTAATTAAAATTGTACATTTTGTATTATTCTCTACACCAGTTGTACCTAGTCATAAACGATCACGTAAAAAAAATATAAAAAAAGTCGTGTCATACTTGCTTTGGTGTCACACTTGCTTCTGCCAACTATGAGCAACAGCGAAATAGGAGGGTAACCGGCTATTATACAAAAATAAAAAATAAAAAAAATAAAAAATAAAAAACTCATCAGATTATATCCTTTTACTCAGTGATCACTGTTCTTCAAGGAATAGGTCAGAGTTGGATATTTTTATCCCTTGAGCTTTTAATATCCCTCAGAATTCTCATAATGTTATATGTCCTTACTGATCTTTCTCCTTCTTGTATTAGAGCTTTCTCACCTACCAGCCCACCTATATATATATATATATATATTTATATATATATTACCTATTTATGTTAGGAGGATTTTCACTTACCTGATATAATTTTTTTTCTATTCTATTGGTTGGTTCCCATCCACCAACCTATCTGTATTTCCTTCCCACTATATATAATAGTGATTCCCTATCTGTTAGAAGATGCTTTTTCACAAAAACAAAAACTATAGTGAGGGGGGTCTTGACTCACCAATCATTTTATTTTCAGCTTGCCTCCAGATATTTCCCCCTATTAGCCTAACTATATCCATTCCACCTGTCCCTATACCACACCTGTTTTTTTCATAAATTAATTATTTTCCTATTGATATTAGTACATTCTCCTTCTACTCACATTAGTACAAATTTAAAAAAAAAAAAACCAAATTCCCCATCCTCCAAAGGTTTTCCAGTGTATTGTGGCAGGTTACTCTCCCACCCATCCTTGCAGAGTTTTCTAGTTTGTATGGCAGGTTGCCCACCCACCCACCACAATTAATTAGATACCCACTTAGTGGGGTATATAGTTGCTATAGTATTTCAAATAAAAATAAAAAGATTAGTATAAAACTATAGACTGAAAAGCAGAAGAAAAAAATATGGAAGTAAATAGAATACAAAAATGAAGGAAAATAAGGTGATTATAAACCTGCCATAGAGACATGCTATCTAATAACAATACTCAGACTGTTATAGTATAGGTAGAGAATACTAACATTAAGTTAGATGTATGTGTGAGTGAAAGAAAGAATTGAAGAGAACATGAGGAAAAAAGAAGAAGAGAAGGAGGGTAGAGGGACCCCATTTTATAGAGCTAGCTCAGAAGTGCCAAGACAGGTCAGCAAAGGAAAAGAAGAAAAAAATAGGATTTACACTTACACAACGAGGAGGAGATATATATACAATAAATATTATGAAAGGAAACATAATACTACAACAGAAGTCAAAATTCCAGACCAGGTAGTTAATTGCATTACCACTTACTTTTTTATTCCCCTCTAGAGACAAGAATTAAACTAATTTGAGATCCTAAAATTCAAAACTTTCTGGAAGACTAGAGATTGATATTGTTTTTACATAAAAAAGTATAACAGGTTTGGATAAAATAGTAACTGTATTGGTTTTGTTTACATATTTATTTACTGTTATGTATGTTTGTTCTGGTTGCAATGCATATTGTATCGTAAAACAAAGTATCATACGATAGGCTATCTCAACTTGCTCCGGCACTAGTCCCCACGCCCGGTCCCTGGCTTCCCAGAGACCAACTCCGAGTGCATCATTGTGAAGCACTCGTCAACAATCAATAGCTTCTGTAATTACCTGGATATTCCCAGAGGGTCCCAGAAAACCTCCAGATCTCTACAAACATGCAGCACTTCGGTGCCAGAAAGCACTTAACGCCACATGCGAGGCATGATCTATGTTATTTCAACCAACCTCGTCCCTCCATGATCCGGGGATCAGCAACGTTTCTTCCAAAGATAACGCGCATCGCCGGTACCGGAGGGAAACGCCCCAATCAAAAATTCATCCGAACCCATCGGAGATCTAGATCCCCGGGGCGCGCCGCGGCGGAATCTATGCGTTCTAGACTAAGAATCCCACGTGACTGGTTGTTGTGGATCTGCGCCAAGAGTCGGCATTCGTGCTGCTGCCACGTCGATGCCAGCGGCCACAGGAAGCAGGTAAATTAGAGGTGGGAGGGGGGGTACAGAACTGTGCTCGCGCTCACGTTGGGCTTGAGTGTTCGGAAGAGGCAGATGTACTGTACAATATGGCCGTCACGTCACTTTTGATGTCAACTTTTTTGTGGGTTGATCGTTATGATACCAGCACAGTGTCTGCTCTAATAGTGAGGTGAGCTATGATTGTCGTTCGTGGAAATGGGGAGGCGGCGGCGGTGGGTTGGGCACGGTAAACTATGATAATATTATTATATTATTTTTTTGGAGGCGGCGGAAATCGTGGATGTCAAAGAAATTGTCTATTTGATCGCCTCCTTCTAACTACTTTTTGGGGGCAAGGAGGGAAACAAGGCTGTGGATCCCATGTAGATGGGGTCGATGTCGTTGGCAATATATACCTCATTTTTTAAATTAACGGCTTTTGATCCCCACCTCTTTTGATCTAACCAGTCTCACGGTTTTCGGCGACGGTTGTTTCATCGCTCCCGACCCCTCCCTGGTATTGCACCTTGCTGTATCATAAATATTTTCAAACTGATTCTGATATACCACTATATCACTCGATTGACTGCTCATGTTTTGATGCAGTACGGCACTGCACTGAACTGCACTGTACCCTACATCCCTCACCATATCTGCGCCCGACTTGTGCGATTTCAGCTCCAGTGCCGGTAGAATATGTATGGTTTTTCGATGGATTGACGGATGGGGGCCGGGGCGCGTATAGCATTGTACACAGTACATGTGTGCTTTTAATCTGCTCGTGCTGTCAGATGGGTCGGCGATGTATCATGTCTGCCTATATATCCATCTATCGATCGCAATGCAAAGGATTAATTGGGTATATTGTGATCGACGCGATTTTCCGCATCGTCTTGAGTTGGTTCCATACTTGTCCTGTACTTAAGCTTTGTTCCTAAACATTCTTTTTTTTTTTTTTTTTGGATGCTGTGGGTAATAAGACCCCGTCCCATCGAGATGATGCGGCGGCCGTTGTTTACTGCGCTGTACGGTACGGTACTCCAGGCTACCCTATCGCAAACGGCTTTTGTCTTTGACTCGTTTCGCGGCCAATGGATAGCAGGTGTGACGTGAGGTAAAGTAGGACCAGTACGTTAGGTGTTCAACTCTACTCAAACACATTTCCCGGTACTTGGACTGCGGTACTAGAGAGCGTGAAGCGAACGGAAGGAGAAGAAGAAAAAATGACCTCCATGATATTATTATAGATGTGATTACAAAACGTCGTGAAGAGCGCCGTGAAATGCCATAAAGCCAATAAATAAATAAACAAATAAGAGTAACAGCAAAAACATGAGGATATTCAAGGGAACAACCAAAAGCAGGGAAGCATCTCTTCTATAATGAAATCAAAAGGGACAAATAGAATAGACAAAAAAGCACAAGTCAAACTCCCTAGGAGTAATAAGCGAGAAAAAAGGGTTTCGGAATATTATGCAGATAGATGAGTGGGTGGGAGTTGAGATGGATTTGAAATGATGTGCGACTTCCGGATAACGCCATTAAGTTTGATGCCCGCCCCGCCGGCCGGCCGGCCGGCCACGTGCGGGAGCCTATTTGTTTTCGCTTCGCTGGTTGTTCGTCAGGTGAGAGGAGTAGCGGTAAGCTATTCCTGTGCTTTCGTGTGATGATGATCCGGATTCGTTCCGTGCCACCCCGCGTCCATCTTGAAATTATATCTAATCTCCCCCACCGGCGCAAAAGAAAGACCCCAAACCCAAAGGCGGGAAGCAGCACCAGTTAGGAAGATTGCTCCTCATCCTCACCATCAACTCTTCTCTACTGCCGCTCTCTTCCTCCTCAACCTCTCCTCCCACCCCCCCAAATCCACCACCCCCCTATCCGCGCGCCCAGCAAAGACCTCCGGAACCATAACGACGGCCCTCCCACTCCTCAGCTTCTCCCCCAATTCCGCCTCGTCCTCACCTAGCGTCTTGAGCCTCCAGAAGACCTCGCGTATCCACTCGATCGCCGAGAACCACTTATCATGCCCACCCATGACGATCTCGTTGAATTTGACGTACGCTATCGAGTCGATAAACAGGCGTGTGAGGGCAAAGTCGCGCGAGGCGACGCACGAGGCGTAGTACTTGCGCAGATAGAAGAGCTGCACGAGGCGCGCGGCGCGGATGTCCAGATCCTTCTGCGACGTTTGGGAGTTTGGCGGTGGGGGTAGTGGCGGGGATGGTGGGGAGGGGATTTCCGATGATTGTTGGGGGGTTGGGGTCGTGGGGGTTTGTGCCTCTTCGGGGTGCCTCGAACGTGGGAGGCATTTTCCGTCCGGGGAGGGGGGGGTTGGTGGGCTGGTGTTTGGCGCCGAGAGGTAGTCTTCTGATGAATTGGGTATTGTGGAGAGGGGGCTTTCGGGGGTGGCGCCGTTGGGCGCTGGTGGAGGGGTCACGCCTTCCAGGCTTGTCCAATCGTAGTAGTGGTGGTTCCATTGCTCGGCTGTGGTCCCCAGCTTGCCGAGTGAGCGCGCGAATTCGTTGCCTTCCCAGCCTAGGTCATTTGGGAAGCGGCCGGTAATGACTAGGGGCACCACGGCTGCGAACTCCCAATCTATCACGCCTGTGATTTTTAGTGTCTTCTCGTCGAACAACACGTTCCGGATCGCAAGGTCTGAATGATGGATGCATAGCGTTGCTAGCTCTTGTGGCGGAGTGAATAGATTTGTGAGACCAGACAGCAACTGCAGTACTTCGCCGAATTGCTGGGGGTTTGCTTTTGACGATGGAGATAATGAGGTTATAGACGAGTCTGAGCTGAGTGAGGACCAATTGCGAATAGCCAATAGCGTCTCTCGCTCTAACCTTGCCTGCCATAGCTCCGGAAGGCTCGAGTAGGGCCCCTTCGAAGGAATGGCTTCCTCATCCTCTTCTGGAAAATCCTCGCCGCAGGCCGCCGAGATTAGCTCCCCGACATAGAATTCCGACTTGTCCCCCCCCTGATGATATATACTCCCAATATTTGTGAATTCGGAAGGCTTGGATAGTTCCGCTTGCACGAGTGCCAGCTCCCTAATCACCTTCATCTTGTCTTGAGACTTCAGCCTGTAGAAACGCCCATCCTCCGCCATGTTCTTCCCAATCACCACTTCCCGTAATACAAATGGAGCCCCTACCGGGTTGTCGAAGGTGAGGTCCCAATCGTACACCTCTGGGATGGGTATCTCGTATCGTGGGGACCGGAGGAGGTACTGCATGGTTGCTATTTCCGATAGCTTGATCTGCGGATAGAAGTACTTGGGTGGGGCATTGGATATTGAAGCGGCGCATACCGTCGAGTCCGAAAACTTGAGCTGGTATAGTGAGTTATGTGATCCTCGACCTGTGAAGTAACACACGGAACAAACAGTGAGCTAAATTGAAGTATTCCAGGTCTTTGTTGACAATGGGTATCTTGTTGAAACCGAAAGGGATGTGGAAGGGGAAAGGGGGGAAAGGGTGAAGGGGGTGTAAATGAAAAGATAAGGAGAAGGCCACATGAAGAAAGAGTCAAACAAGAATCTCCCTGCCCCCCTCCCAGAACATAAATATAGGTTGTTACATAAGGTACGGACCGGAAATTAACTGCCGTACTCCCATATAGTACTCTTCCCCTCCACCACATCATCCCATCACATATACCGGTATCACATCCAACATCCCGTTCACCACCATCACCCATCCCTATATGTATATGCAACTTTGAAAACAGCTGAGCAGTGCTCAAGTAGGACCGGCCAAAAGGGGAAATGTGATTCTTGAACGAAAGCAGAAACTCTAAAAAATATATCCGGACCTAGCTCGCTTATCCCCACACACTTTTCCTTCCCAAGCCTCGAGGCAGCACATATAGCTAGCCCTTCCAGGTTCACCCAGTCACCGCGCTGAAGACGTGATATGTCGTATTTGAGATCGTCGCGGGAGACCGAGGGTAGTTGCTGCTTCTGGGGCTTGCGCGGGCGGGAGATTGAAGCTGCAGTTCCAATGGTGGTAGAATTGGTAGCAGGAGAAGCGGGGGTCGTAGCACTTAGAGGAGGGGTAGGAGGCGGAAAAGGTGAGGAAGCCGAAGCGTCCCGGTGGGTGTTCCCATTGACGGCTGCGATCGAGCTACCGCTACTGCTGTTGGCGTTGTTGCTGCTGCTGCTGTCGCTTCTGCTGGGACCCGGGTCTGGGCTTATCCCACGACGATGGTTCTGTTGACAGACGTTGTTGGGTTTCTGTGGTTTCCCACCACCACCAGGTTGGACTGGCATCGTTCTGAATTTCCTTTCCTTTCCGCCTTTTTTTGGTGGCGCTAGGCGGGGCAAGTAATGTGAAGGGGGAGGCCCTTTTTTTTCTTTCAAAGAATTTTGTTTGGAGAACAGAATAGAAAATTAAAAAATGGTAGAATAGATAGGTAGAAGATAAATAAAAAATAAATAAGAAATTCTTTCTCTTTTGTTGTCCCGGAAGGAACAACTCGAGAGGTGAGGGTATGGAATGGAACAATAGCAACGACAGTAGCTGTTTGACAGGATGCAAAAGTTTCGACAAGAAATACAAATGCCAGGGGTGTAGGCGGGTGTATGTGTTTGTGTGAGCCCTCCGGAAGAGGGGGGTAAATGGCGGGGGAGGAGGGATGGAATAGCGGAAGGAGGGAAGTAAGTAGTAGCAGTAGTAGTAGTACCCAAGTAGTACTTGAGTAGTAGTAATAGTAGTATTGTAGAAGCAGTAACCCTTTGAATTGCTAATATTGGAACTGTATTACTGAATTCTTGAAGAGTGTGGGGTAAACCGTCACTGTCCGACTTTTTGTCTTGGAAGGGAAGAAAGGTTTTTTTTCTTTTCCTTCCGTTAAAGAAAAAGAAATATTTTGTGGAGTCTCTTTTCTTTCTTCGTTCCCTTGAGTGAGGTAAAAAAAAAAAAAAAAAAAAAAAAGGTTTAATGTATGAATGAGATACCGATACCGATACCGATACCGCAGTTGCACACACCCGATGGTAATGATGAGCGGGAAGAAAAAATAAAATAGTGTCTCTTCTTCCCCTTTCTCCCTCCTCCTCTACCTCTTCTAGTTCTCTCCCTTCTCTTCCAAAGCGGAACGAAAGGAAAACAAAAGAAAAAAAGAACGCAAAGGATCGGAACAGCTTTCCACGAAGGAGCAAGAGAGGTGAAAGGAAGAAAGAAAGAACGGAAAGACACAGAAAGGCAACAAAATACCGTATTATCAAAATTTTAAAAAAACCCTCAATAATATAAAGGAAGAAATGGGAACCAAAGTTAACGCAAAAGGAAAGAAAGAAAGAAAAGAAAAGCCTTATAAGTATAGCATGTATGATGTGGGTGTCGAGCACTGCTGTCTCGTTCGCTTCGCTGCGTGCAGGTTAGTCTAGCTGAGCTGCAAGATGCGAAAAGAATTCTACCTGCCACGCGTGAAGGACCCTGAATTCGTTGCAGGGAAGTTGAGGGAGGTGGTCGAATCGATGTGGAGAGGAAGCCAGCCAGGCAGGGATCTGCTGTACTTTTTTTTTTTTTTCGTCGTTGTCTTTGTCTTTTACCATGGGCCACTCAATCCAACCCAATCCCTTCTTCTGTTCCAGTCTTCATCGTAGGAAGGAAGGGAAAGGAGGCACGAGAAGCGGTGGAAGCACCACCCTCCCTCCTCATGATTGGTGCTGCACAGTACCTAGCGGAGGAGAAAATCATCGGCAAGGAGAAGCAGAAAATCTCGGCGCTGGCACCAGCAGCATTTTTGATCCAATCGATAACTCCAGAGTGTCCGGCTCTAGGATGGATGGATAGAGTGAGAAGGGGTGGGGAGGGATTAAAGGTTTGGAGAACGAATCTACTCGAGTAGACTCTTCATGAAAAAGGGGAAAGTATGACACTGGTACTCATATTGTACTAGAGTACAGTAACTTTGGTCACTGAACGGTAGCTGCTACTGGTATCATACCCGTACCAAAAATACAAGCATCCCGCCCTACGACCCCATATGCCTGATGCTCTGTGGGGGAAGTGACTATCATAACATCATCCAGTAGAAACTGTCGGGGGTATCATATTATTTCTCCGCTCGAGACAGCGCCGGGTATGGATCCCCCCCCACCACTTACTTCCACAAAAACTTCTTTCCTTCTTCCTATTATATCACTGTAACTAATATCGGTGCGATGCACACCGCACCTGCGTGCCGTACAAATAGATACCCACAAAATCTCACACATACATGCATATATACCATACCATCCATACATGACTTTACACTTCACATCCCTACAACTTTTTTTTTCTTCCTTTCTTTCTTCCTCTTTCTTTTCCTTTCCTCCCCGAGGAAAGCAAGTATAGTACAATGTCAGTAGAATTATAGAGAGTGCGAAAGAGAGTGAAGCACGGTTTGTAGGTGCTCACTGGAGAGAGTTACATACCGATACATATCATACCAGCTGCCATAGACACTTCCCTGCAGTACCGGTACAGTACTTCATCCCTTACAATTCCATAAGTTGCCCAGTTGTATGGTCACTTTCCGGAGACAATTCGACCTCCAAACCCGAGTATCATAGGGGCAGGCAAAGGACGTCTACAACTTCACAATGATTGCCGCATTATCGCATAAATCCTGACAACGAAGCCGTAGCCAAGAATGAATCACACAACCCTATAAAACCTTCAACTTATGATAATATCACCACCCTCAAGACCACCCTCTCAGCCTCTCAACATATCACACAATTAAAAAATTTTAAGAGAAAAAAAAAGGAAATATACCGGTATGCCATCGTGTTTGACCACCTGCACCTACAACTCCAATTCACACGTGGGAACATATGAAAAGCGCAAACACTAGTATTTGCAGTACGTTATATTACACTGCCATACAACTACCCCCTCCCCTGCTCATCTAAAGTGAAAGCGGAAAGAACAGGAATGCCTATCGGCAGTCCAGCTGGAAGGTTCCTCTTGGGGTACGAGGTATCCACTCGCTCAATGGCTGGACTAATTAATCAATTGGCCAGAAGAACAAGTAGGATTGTTGTACGGTACACCACATACCATTCTTTGACGGAATCAGTAGATAAAGATATCTATTGTTACTTGTCCAAACCTTCTTCCTCTTCTTCTCGTCCTTTCTCCTGCCGAATCTCCGCTAAGTTATCCACAGAGAAGGTATGGCACTATACTATGTTCGATCACCTTTTTTTTTTTCCACCGATTTCCTTATCATATTTTTTGAGACGTGCTTTGCATATTACGGCACATGGTGGAGCCCGGCTGATAGAATCTTAGACCTCTGCGCTGGACTCTATCGAACCTATCGTAGTTCTCCCGATGAATCAATCGTTGGTCCCCTTACGATTCTTCCGCGGATTGCCGTGCCGATAATATCACACAACACCGCAGTACCTACTGTACGAGACAGACAATTTGGTGTTTGGGGGTGGAACCCATGTGCAACATCCACCAGTGAAATCGCTCCAGCAATCAACTTGGACAAATCCCCTATCAGTAATCCAAACATCAAAATAACTTGAGCTGACCCTCGCAATGTCCAGCCAGCTAAGTACAATGTTAGCTGTTAGGAGCAAGCTCCTTGCGGGGAAGGGGGTTCCGCTCCCGGAAATGAGGGGGAAAAAGGCCGCTACCCCCCCAAAAAAACCCTGTTACCATAATATATATCATATCGATACACCCCCCTACAGGCACAACCGAATGACATCAACAACGGAACTTCCCACCAAGCCAAACCTAATACTTGTATGATACTCGCCCTTGCTTTCCCCGCCGAGCGAGACAAACAAACCCCAACGAGGATAACCTGCAGAACAGGTACTCCATTGCCCCAGTGTGAATACCCCGCTCTCCACTCTCGCAATACGAAGATTGTGCTCCCACCCGCCGACGACGTCAGCGGCATTCCAGGAAAAACCTTGAAATTTCCCGTACGGTATGAAATCAGCGAATTTCTTTATTCCAAAAAAAAAAAAAAAAAGATAGGAAAATCGCATCTGCTGTCTATTGATAATATAAGGGTGCTGTTGGTTAGCGAGAAGGTATGGTGGGGCGACACGGGAGGGGCGCGGTAAAGAAGGGTGAATGGAAGGAAGGAAGGACTTTCACCGTTGAATTAATAGCTCTGACGTCTTCGGCTGCTGGTATTCGCGGGGCACTGCTCCCGCACCGGGAGTCAAAAGCATTCCACGATGAGAGCAAATCCCGAGGGCCACAAGTTAATTGGGGGGATGATCAAATTTTTTTCAACATCACGAGGTGAGCCACGAACCTCCTGGCGAATATGATAACCACGGCCTCACTCCACCACCGCCAACCCCTTCCCCCTCCTCGTCATACTCATCACCCACTTGACCCCTCAGCAAAACCTACCACGACCAAGGCCACTTCCTAATACTAGTACCACCCTACCAACCACCATGCGTGCCAAATTAAACACAAATCAACTCATAGTAAGACACCACGTCTTACCGCCGCCGCTAGTGTGGTATCACCGACACGGCGCGGCGCGGCGTTATTGCCCGAGTGATTAGTTATGATTCTTAACACCCACATGTTACCGGTTGTCGGAGCTGATACCGGTATGATAACCCAGAAGCATCGGCGATAATAATAAGGGAGGGGGAGGAATAGAGATACAACTTTGCGTCATGGATGCGATGTGAGATAATTGTGGTAGGGGATAGTCTTCAACGGGGGCACCACGAAAACTGGCGGGTGACGAACAGGGATCAGGAACAGGTGTTTTTTTTTGTTACCCTACTTTGACGGATTCACTTTTTGGCCTGCCAAATACCCCTGCTCGTCACTGGCCCTTGTCGTTCCCGTTGAAGATAGTACATGTTTTGGTACGCTTTTAAGCAAGTGCGAGTAAATTGGAGACGGGGAGGGTACCAGAGGTAGTCAAGTAGTTGCGGCGCTATATGGTACCGTAACGTGGTTTGACTCTTTGAACATGGAGAATTAGTGAATGAATGAAGGTTTCGGCCAAACGTAAATTACCATACCATAATATACCCGCCTGTACTATCTATACGAGCTACTTCGATAGACTAGGATGAACCATCAATGATAATATCGGGGCAATCCTGCAGTGGGCACGGACCTGGTAGTAACCATGGAGATAATTTGCGTGTCGCCGGACAGTCTGGGGGGAGGCTTCTTGGGATCTCTCAAATAATTGGTTTGTCGGTCCGTAAACCGTATGGTATCGTGAAGGGGGAAGAAAAATTGCTGGAGTTATTTTCTCTTTGGGGGTTGTTGAAGGATCGGTAGAAGTAGTGTAACAGCCCATCCATCCTCACACTTATCTGCCCCCGAGTAACCCTTGCCATTTAAGCGCCTGAGAGAAATGCAAAACCTGGAGCACGACTACTGTCCCGGCTTTCCAGCGATGATACAGTCAAGATATTAGCTCTCCCAGTGCTCCCACGTAAGCACAGCGTACCCATGCTTAGTACGATATGATAGAACACTTACGAAGGCAAGGGGTTTGCGGGTGGAAAAAAGAAAAAAACTGCCTCGACCATCTTAGCTCGAATAACTATACCAACGAAGAGAACAACACGAAGAAGACAAGGAGAGTGGGGAAAGAAGGCTACTAAGTTAGCCGAGGCAATCAAGTCCGTGACCTACCCCCATTATATTAGTGATTCCATAAGGATATGGTGTATCTAATCCGGGAGCAAGATGTACTGTCCTAGAAGATACATGACCTCTGGATTCTTCCTTGCTCTCAGAACATCTTATTTTGGAGCAGAGTCAATAAGCCGGTACTAGAAGAGAAGGAAAGGAGGAGAGGAGAAAAAAGTATGCCGGAAATTCCTATAGAGAGGTTTTATTAGTGAGTAGTAAGAAGAAAACAGCTCCGAGAAGAGGAGAAGCCTGTCATCAGACAGGGGGGAAACTCAGGGGAAAACAAGCAAACAAAGAAATCCCGGTACAAACGATAACATCACAGCAAGATATGTGATGACAAGGAACAATAACACTGTAACACCCAGTACAGTAAACTCATCACTATCAAGATACTGATTGCGGTTGCTTTGGGTAGGAACAGACCGCGCTCAATTAATGTCTTGAACGAAGTGAAGGCGGTATACCGATCCTAAACACCATGGCAGCAGCATATATTTTACCCTATAAAGAAGATCTCACCTTAAATTGTTCTACAAAATGACAATGGCCCTCCCCCCTCGAGTGAAGCTTTTCAACGAGATTACCCATAGCATCACCCGCAACCACACTACCACACATAACACCCAACGGCGACAGGTAACACACCGGTTCTATTTGGCTCTAATGATCCCCAATCGGGGAGACAGCTGGCCCAATGGATACTATCGAGAATACGAGTAACGCAAAAAACCATACCCGATTCCCAAGAAATGTCACAAACAGTTGAATGCCTTACGGTTTATGTTGTGAGAACAAGACAAGTTAAGAAGATGATTGATTGATTGATTGTCTGGGAGAGAGTAGAAAGAAATAAGCTCGAATAAATGGGAAGGAACCGCATCAGGAATCAAGCGGCTTGTCTGCAGGGATCCAAGGAAAGCATTTACGGATAAGAATGCATAAGTAGTCCACAACGCACACACCCCTACTATCAGTATAAGTTACTCAACATCAAGCAGTGGGAAGACGCTAAATATGCAACGATAGAACTACAAATCCAAATGGTGTTAATTCCACAATGTCATTGTAATAGAACAAGATCCACACTGCGCCTAGAGGTAGACAGGTAGGTAGGTTGGTAGGAGGCAGCAATTGTATCCACGATAGCGCAGGAGACTCCCAGTCTAGAAACTCTCAACCCAGCTCTGGTATTCACGAAAAAATTGTATCCCTTGATTTACACACACTTTTCACTATGTTCTAAAAAAGAAGAGAACTAAATAGTGGCTTGGCATGCGTTACTTTACCAGCTGGCCTATAGCTTGGCTTAAGTGGCAGTACTCAAGTACTAGCTACGCTCCAGTATGCGGTGATAGGACGAAAGCCCCGCAGCTCCCTCAGGAGGATATCACAGTAACAGGAGCAATCCACCCCCCCCGCCCCCGAAAAATCCCCACAAACTCCGATCACACCTGAGTAAAGTGAAAAAGGAAAAAATCCTCCCATACTCAGACAGGTATTTGGAACTGAAAAACCAGCTCAGGGGGAAAAAGAGCCCGGCTTCTCCTGATGCACTATACGTCAGGAATGTTGATGGAGCCATATACTGGTATTCAAGATTGGCTGCCGGAGACCGCCACACGACCACCAACATACACCGGTGGTGTTCAGTATAACAGAAAAGCGATGCAAATGCGATACCAAAATATCTCTTTCCCACTCGTCACAATCCCCTTCGAGGAACTATTGTTGCCCCCCTAAGACCAGGACAAGGACATGAGTGATTTCTCATGATTGCAATATTGGCTGCTATCCAGAGGGTGGTCCTCAAGGTAATCTACTGGTTTATGCTTGCTATGATATTATGATAATGACATTGTTATCATAATTATTATCATAATATCATACCACTTTTTTTTATTATTTTTTTTTTACGAAATGTCGTGTGAAGAGGGTTCGATGGATTACCCCACAACTAGAAAGGAATTATGTCCTATCCACTTCCACTCCTTGCCCCACCCGTGGCTCACGGCCCTATCTCCAATGACAAATTCTTCGCTCACTCATTCCCCTATCCTAATATGTACTGAGCAGTCTAATCAGATGTGCGCAATCAGCTCCATCTCGTCAGACGATCTGATGATCTGATATGCCGTGCTCACCTGTACCCCTGTAGCATTTTCCATCACAACACGATTTTGCTTGTTCTCCCTCAGACTTTCAACATTCACAACGCGCTCGAGCGTAGATCGAGGGGATGCTAGTGATACTATGATAGGGAGTCTGCGTTCGCAGTTGGGCAGGCAAATCACTTCTCCTTTCCTTCCCTTCTTTTTTCACCCATTTCCCCCCACCGCGACATCATCGCTACAATAGGTATGACATATTGTCCAGAGTCCAGTGGGATCTCACCGCCTCGTATTAGCAGGGCTATCCCCCTCTAACCTACAGGATTACTGGGCAAAGCCAAGCTCTTCTCTTCAGCCCACTAATATTATACCTCTCCTGTTATAGGTGACTCATCCTGCAATAACTCAGTGAAACCCCTGGGCTCGCGTTATTGGCCCCCTGTCTTGACAGCCCAGTCATGTCCCCATAGGGCGCCGCCATTGGAACAAATACCTATCCTTCTGCTGTCAGGCAGATGGAATTGGAACTGGATTCGAGAAAAGAGAGAGGAGCGGGGATCGCAAATATCGGTTATTGAATGATAGGTAACGGCAAGGTCTCTATGTGCACAACCGGAAAAGCAAGGCCGGGATATCGGTGATGGGGAAAGGTATATTTGACAGAAGGTACGATAAAACAGGATTCGGACAGGCACTGCACAGTGCGGTATATTGATGAGTGTATAACAGTAGAGCACCATGATAGGGTACAATACCCATGTCTTGTTATAATCTCGCTCGGGGCGTTATGCCCGACCCGAGGCGGGCAGCAAGAAATAACTGGTCAATCGCTGCGTACTGTAAAGAAAGAGATGCCCGAATTCATAGACGATCACTCGCTATGTATGACATTGAGAACAGGGAATCTATCAGGCAAAGTATACCCTTGGGATCCAGATAGCGTGTATGCGATAGCGAAAGAAGCAGCCAATTTATTCCGAACAAGTCCTTTAACGTAAATTCCAAAATACAGAGAAGACATAAGAAATTATCCCTTCCTCCTCCCCCTCTCCATCCAACCTATCATTCAAACCTAAGTATACAACCCCCCATCTACGAAACCCCCATCAGCCACCACCACTACACAAATTACCAAGAGGACTCACCAATCTTAAGCGTACTACTCGTCATACTAGAGCTCTTAGCCATAAGCACAAACGCATCTGCGCACTCCTCAACCGTAGGCTATTCCTCTCCACCCCACCCATCCCTTCATTAGCCTCTACTCCCATCCCAACCCCCAAAATAAGAAAAAGAACTAACCGCAACCTTCAACTTTGACCTCTCCTTCGTCCTCTCAATTGCCTCTTCAGGGAAACTCTTCCCCCACTCTGTCATCAGAAGACCCGGTTGGACCGCGTTCACCCGGATTTTGGGTCCTTGGGTGTACGCCAAACAGCGCATAAGGTGGAGCCCGGCCGCCTTCGAGACTGAGTATGCCATTGCGCTGCCGAAGGTTTGTATGCCCTGGGGTGGGCGGGTATGTTAGTAAGGGAGGGGAGAAGCGGGGGGGGGGGGGGTAAAAACGGCTATTGAAGAAGTAATTAGTAGAGATCCACCGTCAGGGTTTGCGTTGAACGTTGGTAGTGCTGCACGGAGAAGGTGGAGGTTTGCTTTCACGTTCACCGCCCAGCACTATTTTCGTTAGCATAGCGGCTTCTAGGGTGGTATACTAGTAAGTACCTTATCCCACTCCTCCTCCCCTAGAGCATACAAGTCCTTCCAGTCAGATACTTTAGTCCACCCCTACACCCCCCCCTCCACGTTAGCCCCACTTCCGCCCTCTGTCCAACGGGAGAAAAGAAACCCACAGCATTAGAGACAATAACGTCCAACCCCCCCAACCCCTCCACGGTCTCTTTCACAAGCCTCCTGCACTCCCGATCACTCCCAACATCGGCACAAATCACCAACGCCTTAACCCCATACTGCTCCCGCACCTCCTTTGCCAGAGCCTCTGCGCGATCAGCCGCCGAGACGTAATTTATTACTACGTTTGAGCCTTCCGCTGCGAAGCGCTGGACTACGCAGGCTCCTAGCCCACGGGAGCCGCCGGTTACTAGGACGTTTTTGCCACGGAGGGAGATGGACATGGTTGCAAATTACTTTGTTGTTTTCGCAGTTATTCCTAGGCGGCGTATGTTTGGGGAAGTGTTTGCGTGGAGTGGGTTTCAGAGGGAGCGGGCAGGCGGGGGTGATATGATATGGACATCAGAAAGGTGGCCGGGGTAATCGACTGTCGTTTTTGCCGAATGAGGAGTTACTCGGTTTATTGGTGTGGGTTCGTTCTGGTGGAGTCTTACGCGATTTAAAGCTCGTATTCGGAGGGTGATGTGGGCGCCCCATGTGTTCGGGGTTTATTGTATGAATATAATGCTGGGCATGGAGTATCACTCGATGTGGGGCGCTCCGGGCTTGGGTGCTTTTTTCGGAGTTCTCGCAATGCTTACAATGTGCCTCATGCTCTAAGCGGGCTATGATAATTATCATGGCGCATCCTAGCATCACAGATTCTCAAAACCGATCAACAATATTCTCGAAGGTTTAGGTGAGAAAACCCTGGGTTGACAACTCCGACTCCCCCGAACAAGGATACAGATTTTCAGGGTTCAACTGGCCACGGCGTTGCACAAGCCCAGAATGCGGCACTGATAGGGTATCATAATCGAGTTTATCCAGGTCTTGCTGTAGTCGGCTTCTAGGCGCCTTGCTATATAAAAGTTTGTCTTCTCCAACATCCAACCTCAATATTCATTAAACCCCTACAGAGAGCTAGCTTTTTTCAAATATTGTATAATACACTAAGCAGCAGGTATACCGCCGGAAAAGAAAAACGGATACCAAATCAGCAGGCCACAGGCGCGCATGCTCCACCGTTTAATAAAAACTCAAAGAAAAATCAAACCAGGAGCATTGCCAAATACACGCCTTCCCTAGACCTAATCCCAGACGTCAAGTAGAAAGGCTCGCCTCCAAGAAAGAAAAAATGAAAAGAAAAACTTGGACTACAAGAGAATGTTTTAATAGCCATGATAGGGAAAAGGTCATTTCCAACCCCCCAAACTCTTAGGCTAGCAAATCGACTGGCACACCCGATGGGGCTCACTTGGATCTTGGAACAAGTCAAATAGGTGGTCTTTACGGTTAATGACGGGAGATTCCTATCTCTCGCTGTAGTCGTTCAGAGCCACACAGACAGCCCCACGGTGATGCCCATTGTACTGACGGATTATTTGCTGACTATCATCGGTCAGCCAAGAACTCGCCGCAATACCGGTACCACCAGAACCAAGAAACAGACCTGCTCAATTCCCATAGCCTGGCATAATGATCGCTACAAGCAGTAACAAGATAGGCGCTATCAGCGCTAAATGCACAATCCCAGACCCATCGCTGGTGGCCATGAAGGGTATTCTCTAGCGAAAATTTCTTCTCATCAACACTCCAGATTTTTGCAGTGTGATCCGCTGAGCAAGTCGCCAAATGTCGCACATCTGGGGAGAGGAGCACACGAGTTATGTACTTTGTATGCGCCTGGAACTTGGTAACAGGAACTAACTGGGTAACATCTCGGTTCTGAATCATACGCCAGACGTAGCAGTTGCCCTGAATGAATTCCATTGTTGATTGTCAGCGACACCCAGGGGTAAGAGAGGCCCTACAGCGCACAAGCACACGAGAAGTAGGTTGGCATACCAAGTTGTTTCCAGCGACAAGCATGCTTCCATCAGTAGCAACAGTAACACTTCTTACTGGAACGTCATCCTCCGGAATCAACTGGTGTGTGCACTTATTCTCACCCAAATCCCAAATTCTAACGTTCCCAGCCTGGTCGCAAGAAATCAACTCTCCCTGGTTCGGATGAATGACTACATCATTCACTGGACTACCGTGAGAGTAATTCCTCTGCACACTGGCCGCGCGGGTATCCCAAATCTTGACCGTACCATCCTCCGAAGAAGTCACCATCCATTTCCCCTCACAGTGGAAGCCAACTCCCGTCACGTTATTCGAGTGCCCCTCAAACTGTAGTAACGGGTTCGGGTTCGTAGACTTGATGTCATAAAGTTTGACTGTAGTGTGGCCTGCCGCTGCGAGAAGGCGTTTGTCGGGTGAAATACAAAGTCGATTTACTTGCGAGTCCGAGTGCTGAATAGTACGTGAGCAAATCCCGGAGAGGGCCTCCCAAAACCTTAAAGACACGGAAACGTTAGAAACGATAGCTCGGGAGTTGGGGGCAAGAGATGGTAGTACCTAATTGTATGGTCATACCCCGCTGTCGCTATAAAGGAGGCGGAAAGAATGATATCAGTTTTTATTCCATACTATTGTTTTACACATTCCAGAAAGAGGAAAGCCAGGCGGAGGGGAGAGGGGGGGTAGACAGGTGATTATCGGACGAAGATCTTGTGTAAAAAAGAAAAGACATACCCATGATAACGCTCATTTTGTCGAAGAGAACCGGTAAGGGTATCCACGGTAATGGGAATCCGAAGGGGGGACAAGAAAGCAATGATCAAGCAGCAACGAGACGAGGTGGGGATGATGTCGGAGATGAAGTGGGCTTGGGAGTAGAAAGGGCGTGCAGTTGTGGATGGTGTGGATGGTCAGGCGAGTGTGTGTGTGCGTGAGATTTTGGGTGGGGATGAGAGGGAGGAGAGGGGATAGTCTAGGGGGGAAAGGGTGCGGAGAGAGATGGAGGGGGAGAATCCCGTGATCTCTCTACCTGATGGATAGAGAGAATTGAGGAGAGCCTACAGAAGACTGTATCATACTCTGCTCGAGTACTCAAGTGCAGCAGCTGCGGTAACTGCCGGTACAGAAACTACAGTAATCACCGAACATCGCAACACTACTGTAAATACCGGTAGTCTACCGTATAGGAAGCTTATCGTATGATATAATAGCAAGGTTATGCTTTCTTGAGGTGCAAAGGTTGCAGCGATTAGCCTTTCTGCCCTGAAACCTAAGCTCAAGCGACAAAAAACATCCAATGAAACGAAACACCCCCAACTAACCAATCCGGTTCAACCAGCAAAACGACTAATCTACCGTAACCCTTCTCTCGTCCCTTCTTCTGTTGTCACGTGAGTCTCACGCTAAGACCTGATACACAGGCGCGGCTTCCCTTTCTCTGTTTCGGCAGCTTCACTTCTATCTTCGTCTCTTTCGGTCACTTTTCCCCCCTCCCTTAACAACATTTCTTTCTTTATCATTGCTCAAACAGGGTTAGAAAAAGGCAAGATGTTTTCGTCAAATCATCTATCCGTCGAATCGGCTGCTGCTGCGAGAAGGAGACAAAGGCCAACATCGCGACCATCTTCGCGAACCCAACATCGCCAGGAACGATCCGGCAGTAACGCGTCGATGAGCCGAAACGTTAGGGAGAGTTCAGTTATATCACAACGGGGAGTCTCCGGCAGCTTTACAGAGAGGGAATTATCTTCATTTGGAAAAGTAATGACGATAGCGAGCGCTCGCGGAGATGGGAAGAATATGGACGGAGGTGCTATAGATTGGGTATAAAAGGCTATCTATTGAGACCGGTCTGTTCGCTGACGTTCTCTGTTCAAGACTAAAAACAATAAATTCCGGGTATCAAAATTGCCCGCGCTACCGCCCCCTCTTAAGATGGGTTTGTCAAATGTGCTATCAACCCTAACATTTCAGGTGGCTAATGTTAGGAAATAGCGAACCCTGCTCCTATTACTGCCGCCACCGAGGGATCAAACGGATATGCCCTCGTACTCTCTCACACCGCTGCCTATGTTTGGCAATATACCTCATCCGACACTATTCCACACACATTCTCATTTCCGCTGCCTAGTGACGAACAAGGGGCCAATTCTCCATTTCCGCTCGGCGCCTTGGTCTCTCCATCAGCGAATAGTGATGAACCGGGTCTAGTTGTGGTTATGCCATTGAGCGGAAGAACCGCTTATTGGGATTCGGTTGGCTCGGCTGTCGCTGAAGGATTATTCTCCAAACGACGAGGAGTGGAAGGCAAAGTACCTTTGATATCTGGAGAAAGCGTTACCGCTGTCTGCAATGCCGAACCAGCAGGGTTCATACTATCTTTGAGCTCAGGGAGGCTAGCACATCTAGCATTGAGAGATCCGGCCGGGAGGCCCGGGATTGCCGTGACAATTATGAGGGGCTACGGTACTGGAATGATGGGTGGATTTCTAGGGGCGTTGAGAGCCGGCTCCAGTCGGCGAGATATTGTTGCTGTTCGCGCTGGGCGAATCCTGAGAATGGGGGAGAGAGAGATAATAGTTGCCACAGCTAGAGGCAACTTCTCTAGATGGCTAGCAAATCGCTCCGGAACTTACGCAAATGATGCTGACGTCGATTTACGGGACAATATTCTTTCAGCCATTGAGCAGGTGGCTCCAGAAGAGGTGCAGTTACGAAGCAAGGATGCTTTTGTGATCGTTGATGCTGCTGTTGGGGAAAACCATGACACGGTCGAGGGCGACAGCCACAACGTTGACGTACTTGTGTTGGCATCTTTTATGCCAACTCCTAACAGTCCTGGTGCACTGCATGTATTGGTTTCCCTCAAATTCCTGTCAAGTGGGAAACTTGACGTTTGCGACGTCCATGTTGTCAGATGCTACACAACCCCATTAGAAGAAGGGAAAGCCAGACCCAGACTTTATCTTCCACGGCCTGGTAGAACCGCCTTCCTGGTCTTTTCGAGGGCTGTTGTTCTTGTCTCGACACAGAAATCAGATGCTGATGATAATGAGATGAATGATAATGCGGGGTATGAAGGGACTTTTGAGGACGTTGTTGACTTTCGGGGGGATTTGAACGTAGAGATAGTGGGCAGTGGCCCCGAAGATGTCATGTTTGATTCCGCGCCTCGGTCAGATATGATGGGATCCTTCACATCTGATGCAGGCACAACTGGAGCAGGGAAGAAGGTCAGAAACCCCGGTGTCATGCTTGTGGCCAAAGGTGCTGGTGTCGTCCGACTCGAAGTCTTTGATATCGAACCGGTCAAAAAGAGGATTCCAACAGAGCCTGTAAAGGTGAAGAGCAAGATTGAGCAAGCGGTCTTCTACAGTGTTAAAGAAGATGTATGCGGAAACCACGACCCCATGGATCTTGAGAAGTGACTGCTAACAACAAATCTACAGAATCCATTGAACTTCCAAGGACGAAAAGAAATCAAGTACGAAATGGAAGAGATAGAAGAGGCGGCACTGGAGATCAGTCAAGAAATCTTGTCCTCAACCTCAGAATATCTCCCAGCAGTCCTTCCCTCACTCGACACCCATCTTTCCCTCCGCGCGGCTCACCTCCGCGCGCTCGCTGAACACCTCCGGGCTACTTTCCCCCCACTTCCAAAGAAAACGATGTGGCGTCTCCTCACTGATGCAGAGAAGTGTCACGCCGCCCGTGCAGTCTGGAACGTGCGGGAAACTCACCTCCGTCACAGGCAAGAGGGCGATGAAGGAGCCCTCGAGGTTATCATCCCTGAGCTATTAGCCTTGGACGACAGTATCGGCGGCAGTGACCCTATCAGAACCTGGTTCCTGCAACACGTAGGATTTATTCAAGATCTGATTCCGAAGGCCAAACACGCAATGGTAGAGAAAACAAGCAAGGGTCGATATGAAAAAGTAACTATGGCCAAAATGGATGCTGAGGCCAATGATATTGTCCTTGCGGCGTTGACGAAGGCATGGGATTTCAGAATCCGTTCTGTCAAATTATATAGACTTGACAAGCCCGGTGTTGATTCGAACGGGATCATGAATACAACTACCGGCTTGCTACCTCCATGGACCAGTGGGACAGACATTCTACAAGCCCTAAGCGTTCACCACGAAGTCAGCGTCGCCATGATCAAAACACTCTGGGGACCAAGACTAGTTTCAGACCTCGAAGGCAAAGAAGTCATCGAACGAGTCGCCGAGCAGCTAGTCGGGTTAGCAGAAGTCTGCTGTCGCGGCTTCGAAGAGCGCTCCTCATGGTGCGAGCAGCAAAGCGAAGACGGCGAGGGCACCCTGCAAGAGGGCATAACCATAAAAGAACGCTACATAGCGCAACGCGGCGGGTGGATAAAGCCCCTCGCGGAACTAGGCATGCTGGAGAAAGCCTACGAGCTCGCAGAGAAATGGCAAGACTACCGAACACTCGTAGAGCTTTGCTCGGAGGAAATCATCCGCATCGAGGCGACCCAGAAGGACATCAACGCCACTTCCAATCGCGAAGCTGCGGAAAGGGAAAACGCCGAACTAGCGCGCACTAAGAAGCAGACCATTGAGCGGATGGAAGCCTACTTTGGCAGGTTTGGCGAAATCTACGCGATAGAGATGTACGAGTACCTTGTCGAGAACGGCCAATTGCAGAAGCTCCTCAACGGCTTCGAGAACTGGCGAGAAACGTATCTGACCAAATTCCTACGGTCCAGCAGGAGATACGCAAAGCTCTCTTGGATCCACGACGTAGGACTCGGCGAGTACACCCTCGCGGCAGACACCCTTCTAGAAGTCGCGACAGAGCAAGAGGAAGACCAATGGAACAAGAAGGTGGAGCTATCAATCGGAAAACTAGCCAAAATCGCAGCAATGGGGTATTTGGACGAACAAAACGTGCGCAACATTGACTCCGAATTGGAACTAGTGGACATACAAAATCGTGTCTACGAAGCTGTCAAAGTCATCGGGAAGACCTCCATCGACACCGATGGCGCCGTGCAGATCGGCCTGGAGAAGTACGCGGGAGGCACGCTAACTAGTAAGAAGCGTGCCGGCTGCCGCGAGCTCTGGAAACGCGCCTTCGCACTGGCCGTGGAGGGGAAGGTGATGGGCGTGGAGGAACTCGCAGACCTGCTCACGCTGGCGGACAGCGACGAGGAGGGGACACCGTTACTGCTCGGAGCGGAAAGGGGTGAGGAATTCTACTGGGCTTTAAGAGCTCTCAGCCTCGGCGGCCTCCCACTAGAGCGCAGGAAATTCACGGAAAAGACTATCTGGAGGAGATGTTTTCTCCGCGATAAGTATACCCACCTTCCCCTCCACCGGCCATCATCACCGCAAAGGAGCTAATAAGTAATATTCACGAATCAAGCTGGCAAGCGATCCTCGACACCCGCAACAAAACGGACAAACACGTGCAAGCCGCCACCTACGACACAGCAGTTTACAAGACCATCAAATTTGGCTACGAGCGTGGCCTCTTTGCTCAGCACTCGCCTTACCAACCGCTCGCGCCCGAGGAGACCTTCTTCTCCGACTCGTCGGAGGAGCTGCGCACACGCTTCTCCCGCGCCGACGAGGCCGAGCTGAACACCATTGGCCACGATCTCTCCCAAGAGAACAAGCTCCTCGCCAGGTTCCTAGAGAAGGCGCAACTGCGCGTTTGGTTTCCCGGCGTGCTGGATGCGGCGAGGTGCGAGGCTTATGGTGAGTATGTAGGTAGGGAGGAGGGGGAGGTCATGATGGAGGAGTGAGGTGGGGAATTGGTGGGAGTTGGAAAATGTATATTATCATGTCACGTCTATTATTTGCTTAATTCTCTCTCTTTTCTTCTCACTCCATACTATGATGTCTGTTTGTTGAGAAGGTTGAGTACCGGTATTACCCTTTGTTTCTTTTTCTTTCGTTCCTTCTTTACCTCACCTCACCTCACCTCACCTTACTCTAGTTCACATCCCCAAAGTAATCATGATAACCACAAATCTCACAACAGCAAAAAATGTGAAAAATGAAAACAAAATGCGAAGTTGACATTTCAGGTACAGTAGGTAGGCACTCTGTGCCTTACGAGCGGCAGCACGAGCACTCAACCCACCGGCCGGGCTGCGGCCTGGTCAACAATACATCACCCATCCATCCCAGACGATTACACCCTAGAGATAAGATAAAACTGCGCATGTTGTTGGCCAATACTAACGTTGGCGAATGGTTGGTTGGTGACTTCTCGACATCGAGAACCAACCAATACCGTTTCGCACAATAGCGTGCCGGAACTTCCTTTCGTATCGTGGGTATCATAATTATGACAATTTGGCTCTAAATTCCAATGTGGGGGGAGGTGGTAAATTCGTAATATTCGACATACCATACTTTTAACCGGACTGCAATATTCACATTATACCCGTGTGTTCGCTGTAGCGAAATAATAATAATAATAATAATAATAATAATAATAATTCTGAGTTAGCTACCATAAGTTAGAATTTTCTTCCCTGCTTCTGAGAGGTGCTGCATGCACGTGTACTGTGCAGTATGGTGGGGTACGGTATCATATCCCGACACCAGATTTTGTGATCAGTGGTAGTGACGTTCACCCTTTTGTTTCCAGAGGTTGGAAACATCTTAATCGCGAATTTATCATTCGCCCTACACGTCCTGGCCCGACTGACTAACCTATTCAGAAATGAGCACCGGCAGCACGTGCCGGGAGGCGTGCAATGGTGGCGAATTGCGATAGACATATATTTCTCATGAGGAGGTGACTCTTTGAAGAGAATGCTCTCCGGTTTCTCTTCCGTTAGTGGGACATCAGGCCTGAGCTGTACGTCCCCACCACCCTCAAATTATTCCGGGCCCCCGCTCTTTGATGTGCTAGGGTCAATTGGAATTCGAGGATAAGAGAAAATCTTCGAGACAAATATCGACCCCTCATCCCCTGTTGGACCGTTGGTGTGAGTACCGCATATCAGTATTTTCGTCGCCACTCAAAAGTGATAAAATCCAAATGTAGTGATACCGTGTATACTCGACACCTTACCCGCAAGACGCAAACCTCCCACAGCATGAGTTACTGAGTAAGCTTCCCTTATCGGAGATTGGTCAATCGCTCTCCAGAGGCACTTGCTTCCCTCTCAGGACTTCTTGTAACTCGACTCGTGCGGGCGGAGCACATCGGGATTAGGAATCAATCAGCGCCGAGAACGATATAGAGTCAAAATCTAGACCTGTCTGATAATATATGGTCAAATATGTGAAGACCACTAGACCATCACTTGACCATCGGACTCAAGTGCCCTTGGCCCCGTCAGTGATCCCGTGTGATGAAGAAACTTGAAGTCCTGAGCCGCCAAACGAGGGTCCTGAACGGCACGATTGCGACCGATGACTGGTGGGATATAGACCGCCCGAAACGGTGAGGCACATAATGTGAAACTTCAAACAGCATTCCAGGGGCACCGCGCATGGTGCATTAACAGCTGCTCATCGCATCCAGTATTCGGTGGTGAAGAGACACATGACATATAAAATACGACTACGGAATTGGGCACAGGAGGTTGTTCAGAGAATTTCGGATGTGGGCCAGATGTGAAGGGCTTTAGAGCAGTCAGAATAAGGCTACAAAAGCGAATACCTATATAGGTATTCCCACAAGTCAGAGCTTCCACATACCAAACGGATACAGAGTGTTGTGCATACCGCCACCCCACTTCAAGTTATCAAAGTGGGGAGCCAATAATTGCTATCCCCATGAAATCTCGTGACTAGAGAACCCCATAATTCCTTGAAATCGAATCCCTTTCTACAGGCACTGCAGTGCTGCCGAGCATTCTTTGCGGGTTGTGGAGTAGAGAAATTGTTTCAAAGAGAGACTTTGTTTATCAAGTAAGGAGTGAATCAAATAGTTACCCCGCTAGAACCCTTTCGAGCCAGGTTGTAACACTCGAGTACCATTTCATACACAATATTGACAACTCTTCCGTGGCATCGAAGATCGGCAAAGAGAGGGCAAGTAAGGAGTAGGTAGGTTCCGGCCCACAGAAAAGTCGTTGAACAGCAGGTGAAGTTTCAGATGATGTGTCATTTTGCTGGGGAACTTCTTGAATGAATTGATGATATGTATCTCTGATACCTGGTCAGTATCCCGCGCTGTTCCTCGAAGAAGAATCATGGAGTGGAGGAGAAGATACCACATAGTTCAGGTTTATTTCCAACCTTTTTCGTGTCTCGTGGAGGTAATTGCGCTGTCCCGAAGGAATGATGGATTCTGTACGTCAATAAGATGATGTTTTACTGTCAACACGATCATTTCCAAACCCGAAAAACCAAAATGTTGCCAAGGTGACATCCAGGGGAGAGCAGCGAACATCCCTAGAAAATATTAGTCAATATAGATAATTATTATCAAAGCGGAGTTTATCTGCGCAAACAAGGATTTGTGACACTCTTCTTCCATGCTGACGTCTATCCGCTCCGGATTTAGAAACCCCCCTACGCTTTCAGCTACTTTCGGTCAAGGCCTAGCCAATCTCAATAAAGTGTATTCATAGCCAATCTGCAGTATTTCCCTTCAGCTGGAATTTCGGCGGTTTACCGGATGTGAACATCGTTGGAACGTTGCCAATGTCTCGGAGGGAGGCCTGGAAAAGATGATTGGATCAAGAGCTCGAAAATTGGCTCACCGAATAATAAAACAATGAAAACATGGGATGAACACCCCCCACTATCTATGGACGGATGGACGGATGGACGGATGGACGGATGGATAGATGGGAAAGGGGAATGGAAATGGAAATGGAAATGACACCTTATTCAGTTGAGTGCCTATGAATGATAGAGGGCAGGTGCAGGGCATAGGGATGGTTCCCAAGAGAATGCGGTAAATTTCCATTTGGTGCTGAGATTTTCGCATGACTTGACCATTCATAAAGTATTCGGATGCCTTGGCGCCAAGATTCCATGCTTGGGTGCCGGTTGATATACCTTGGCGCCAAGGCATCCGAATATTTTATGAATGGTCAAGTACTGTGCGGTAGCCATGGCACGGTGTGATCATGTTGTGTGACCCGGGTCCCGATTTCAGGATTTTTTTCTTTCTATCAATGAGGCGGAAGTCAAATAAAAAAAAAAAAGAAAAAGAAAGAAAGAAAGAATTGAAGACTTGGCCCTGCCCGAGATGCACTGTATGGCCCGTGCATAGAAATTAGCGCAGGGTCATGGTGATGCTGTTTTGTGCTATACAAGTTGAATGAAGGGCCATTCTACTCATTGACTCCACAAAAGACATGGGCAACAGCACCCCGATATCATTCAGAATTCATGCACTCGTACCACCTTACAGTTTGAGTGCGGGAAAGCTGAAGGGGAATCTATTTACTCGTAGCTCTTATTTCTACAGGTCCCTGGCATGAGGAAGCCGGGCATTTGAGTCTGAATTTAGTATGGGCGCTCAGATGTGCACAGTCAATTTTAAGTATCATACTACACGAGTACTAGTACCGGTACTCGTACAGTACCGGTACCACCGTATCCCTTTCAGAACGAACCAAAGTGCGATGCCAGCATTGCAGCGAAGCGCGTGGGAGCGGCACGTGAAACAGGAAGTTTTGCCTGCGCATAAGAGGAATTCTCGGGCTCGGGCCCTAATTTGGTAGTCAAGGTCGAGAGAGGTTATATGCCAGTACGGTACGCAGTACTCGTACAATAATTGTACAGTGCCGGTATCGGGTTCGGCCCCAATAATAGCATCAGGTCGACACCTTCTACGCCGCTCTTTCTACGGTGAGCTATCGCGCGTGGGATTCCCGGCCGAAATTCACCTTAGAAAAAGTTTCTTCTGATGGAAAAGAGGTAATTTGACAGCTCCCGGCTCGGCTTCCCAAGTTACGTGAGGGAGGGACGGAAGGAAAACAAGAAAGATGGAAAATCAATCTCTGTCAGTTCGGGTTTTTTTGTACCCGTAGGTTGTTGATCTTGTCATTAAAAAAAAAAAAAAGTGCTGCGCACCTCGCCAGCCAGACCGTGGTAGCCGAGGGACTGAGAATTCCCGTGTAATCCATTTGGGCTAGCCGCTTGGTGAGATATGGTGTCAGCAACAACCGAGAGGAACCAGGAAGCCTTGAAGTGAAGCAAGAGAAAGAGAGAAAAGGGATGAAGAGGGTTGTAGTCGAAAAATAATAATAGTGATAATAATATATTATTATTACAATATTATTATTATTATTACAATATTATTATTATTATTATCATTATTATTGGAGCACTTTCTCCAAATCACCCCATCAGAATATGTGCATTCCTGTTGCCTATAGCCAAGAGGAATAAATGAACTTTCGAGAGTAGGACGATTTTCTCTAAATATGGAGCAGGGCAGGGAACGCCGCTGCTGCTGTAAACAAATCTCTCTCTCTCTTTTGGGTAAGTTACCATAATAGAGGTTGTCAGGGCTGTCTCTCGTTTTTTTGGTTATTCCTCTTTTTTGGGGCACTGGTGAGATAATGTATTATTATTATTTTTCTTCCTTCCAGAAGATTGCCCATCCCTCCGAGATAGCAGTAAGGAACGGACAAGAAATAGATTGGCTTCATTTTAACGAACCGTTGGCATGCCTTTCAACCAAATCATCGGGGGAGAACAAGCGAAGCGCAAAAAAGGCCTGGGCTGCCTTGCCTTTTTTGCTGCCCACGGTCGGGCGCGCGAGTCGAACCCCCCCCCCTCCCAAGCAAGAGATTTGCCGCTGCGGTTCTGCTTCTGGTTGCTTTTGCTTCTCTCTCACCCCGAGCCTCTCTTCTCTCATCCATCCATTTTCCGACTTCCCTTTCTCTCTTCTCATCCACCCACTCCCCTACCTACCTCACCATACCACCGCTCGCCTCCTTCCTATTACTCCCCCGGTTTCCCCTTTCTCTCCTTCACTTCTTCTCACCTCCTCTTCTCCCCTCCCCCCCTCCCCTCCCCCCTCTCCCTCTCCCTCTTTCTCTCCCTCTTTCTCTCCGCCCTTCCGTCTCTCACTCATTACCACGCTTCTTTAACCGTCCCTTTTGATTCGGTGCAATACGGAGGACTATCGGAGTGGTGTGTAGCACGGTGACCGTCGGTGGCTTCATCATTTCATTCCCTTTAAAACTTTCCCAAGCTCTCGTAGACCATACGCTCCCCTACACAACCACCTGTAGACTTTTTTTCTTTTCTTCCACTTTCCTCTGGTGGTCTTAATTTACTCAAGGAATCACTCATCCTCCCCCAATCCACTGTAATCATCCCCTCCCTTTTTTTATCGGTTACTTCTTTCACACCCTCCCCGACCTATTCCCTTTATAAGTCCCCCCACAACAATTCCTTCACCTGTTACGATTTTACACTTTCTTTGACTCCCGTTACCCGCTGTGTCCCCTCTTGATGACTTCTCGCTGACAAGGACAATCCGTGCTTCAAAGTTTTCGCTTGACAAGCCCTGGTTTTGCTGCCATCACTTCAAAACCGAGACGCAGCCCTCTGTTCGCATCCCTAGCGTTTCAACGTTCTGGCGCCTAACAGCTGCGCTTCAGCAACATCCACGGACAACATCGCCCTCTCATAATACCGATTTTCGATACCCGGTAACGAGCAGGAGCAGTATTGTCGACAATGTCGTCTTCTTCCTCGAATGTGGTAGGTGTACACTACAGAGTCGGGAAGAAGATCGGAGAGGGATCCTTTGGTGTTATTTTCGAAGGAGTCAACTTGCTAAATAATCAGCATGTTGCAATCAAGTTTGTGTGTTTTTTTTCGCATATTTGCTCTTGGACAGCGTCATGGTTCGCGTGCTAATGTTTCTTAGGAACCGAGAAAAAGTGATGCTCCTCAGCTGAGGGATGAATACAGAACATACAAGATTCTGGTTGGCTGCCGTTAGTTCTCCATCAAAGCTTCCGCCTAATATCGCGTACTAACTCTTAACCAGCGGGCATTCCTAATGTTTATTATTTCGGACAGGAGGGTTTGCACAATATCCTAGTCATTGACCTTCTGGGACCTAGCTTGGAGGATCTGTTTGATCATTGCGGCAGGCGATTCTCGATAAAGACTGTTGTCATGGTGGCTAAGCAAATGGTCCGTCTTGTGGATATCCCTTTATGACGTGTGTCTGACATCTCGTCTAGTTGTCGCGGGTTCAAACCATCCACGAAAAGAACCTAATTTATCGCGATATCAAACCAGACAATTTCTTGATTGGGCGTCCTGGGACAAAGTCTGCCAATATAATTCACGTGGTTGACTTTGGCATGGCTAAACAATATCGAGACCCCAAGACTAAGCAGCATATTCCCTACAGAGAGCGCAAGAGTCTCTCGGGCACTGCTCGATACATGAGTATAAATACGCATCTTGGACGAGAGCAGTCACGAAGAGATGATTTAGAAGCATTAGGACATGTCTTCATGTACTTTTTGCGAGGTGGATTACCATGGCAAGGTCTGAAGGCTGCTACCAACAAACAAAAGTACGAAAAGATCGGTGAGAAGAAGCAGACAACCGCAATTAAGGAACTCTGCGATGGATTCCCAGGTTGGTAGACCCTTCAGCCCCCGGGGTTCTGTGCAACGTGCGGCTGACATTTGTGATTAGAGGAGTTCAATCAGTACTTGAGCTATGTACGCAACCTTGGGTTCGAAGATACGCCTGATTACGACTTGCTTCGGGACCTTTTCACACAGGCACTAAAGAATACCGGGGAAGTTGAGGATGGTGAATATGATTGGATGAAGCTTAATAATGGAAAGGGTTGGGAGGCCATCTCAAAGCACCCCTCTTCACACAACTATCACACAGCCCATAATCAGGCTCACGGAACCAACGGGGAGCTGCGACTTCTTCCTCCGGCCCAGGTTCGTCAACCTCCACAGCTCACCCCGAGTCGTTTAAACGCCCCGCATCCCCCGCCACCATCGCCAGGAAAGCCGATGGGTCCGACGCGCGGCGACAGGCAAAACGCTCCAGGCGCAATGCCGACCAAACGACCGAGCGGACCGGCGGGGGGGTTGCAGAAGCCAGTGGTCACACCAACAGCCAGCACACAAGCCCAGTTCCAAGCATCGAACACGAATCTCCCGCCTACAACCAGAGGGCCTTCATCCCAGGTTCTGAACAGCCAACAGAACCAACCGAGGAACAACCCGGCAGAGCCTAGGAGAAGCTTTGTGCAGAAGTTAGCGGCAGCTTTCTGTTGTGGTAAGTTCTGATATTCTTTCTTGCGCTGCTGGGTCTTTAATCTAACGTTTCTGTGCTCTCTTATAGGTGGTTGATTCGTCTTGTTTTCGCATAACTTTTTGTTTCGTATTCTTCAAACAACTGTTTAATAATATTACCCTCTGCTTTCTTATTACTATATCCGGTTGCGCCATTTCCTTTTCGACTCTTACCGATACACAAACCCTTCACCAAGGGGCTATTACGACCATGATACGAATTGAAAAACAAGCGAAGTTCGCAGCATGTGGGGAGGTATATAAATGAGCGGGGGGGAGGAGGGTTGTAGCGGTTGAGCATGTTTTTCCTTTATTCCCTTTCCTTTTTGTCGAATAGGTGTAGAAGCGATGAACTGTTACGGGTAGGGGGGGGTTAAGCCATGAAAGAGAAGGTGGAGGAAAGTATTAGTTAGTCACCAGTCTTTTTCTCACCCATTTTTTCTCACCTTCTCTTGGCCCACTTCCAGAGATGAAGATGAAAAAAGTTTTGGTTGGAGAGCAAAAAAAGCGAAATCTTTCCCCGGTGTTTTTTGTCATCCCTTTTTTTTTCTTTTTTCTTTTTCTATACATATTTCCTGCGGTTTCTTGTCTGGAGGGGTTTTCCATCGTTATTTTCACTGTTTCCTGCTTGTAACTCTTTCTATTTCTTTCTTTCCTTCTGGCATCTTTTCTCTCTTTTGACATATTGATAATTGGCTCATACAAGTACTTTCCTCGTGTCTCTTAATTCACTTACAGGTGTTTATTGACTTTTCCCTTCCTTTTTTTCCCGTTTCCATTCACCAGCCAAACGTGTTAATTTACCCCTTTGTTCGACTCCTGCTCACACAAATCCCACGCACGATATCTGGCTACGGTAAAATACCGCTACAAGTATTCTGCTACGGTTGATAGGGCAAGCGAAAAGGACGAATGAAGGGATGGATACTGCTAAATTAAAGTTATTACGCCCCACGAAAGATGAGTGAACCGTTACTGTAGACATCTCGGGACTGAACAGATCCATCTTCTACAGTATCATGACTCGTACACACATTTTTTTTTAAAAAAAAAATTAGAACCACAAAAAAATAGAAAAGTTGAGTGAGTGAGTTGATTCACTTTGTGTGTGGCATCACGGTACGGCAATGGATGGCTGGCTTTGCGGCAACCGGGTCTGGCGGGAACTACCGTGAGTTACAAAACCTGGGCGCACGGATGTGTAACTCTTGTTCTGGGGGGGGGGTTATTTTTTTTTAAAAAAAAAAAAAAAAAAAAAAAGAGTTGGGTTATGGTTATCAGGAGAGAGAGAGAGTTGGTTTTTTTTTTTTTCAAATATATATATATACATAGAGAGAGAGTTAGAGGTATCGGGGAGAGGGAGTTGAGGAATCCGTTCAACTCCCCTTTAGTCTACCGCCATCATAAAAATATTATCGTACGGTATCTGGTCGTGTACTGCATATGCTGTGGATATTCTAAGGGTGATTGATGGTCGTAGTAGTCTCAAAAAAGGCAGTATGATAGGTGGGTATTATAGGTACGGTAGGTAGTAAGTAGGGTATAATAATAAGGCCCGACATGTGTTTTTTTTTGAAAAAGTGTAAAATCTGTATTTCGCTTCCATTGCTTCTTTTTTTTTTTTGTTCTTCTTTCTCCGCGATGGATACGGTATGGTTCGCATGCGGTCTTGACGAGATAGATAAATAGGTACTGTACAGTAGCGTAGATGGACAGACTGCTGTGCTAAGTTATAGACCACTGTGGTTTGTTTTTAGGTATACGAGTCACGAGTATGAGACTGTGAGGTAACTTTATCTCACTTATGATAGTACTTACTACCTTACATCGTCTGCGGTGGACACGACGATTCTTGCACCCACATTACATTACACACCTACATACATTCATTGTACTAGTACAGTACCTGCTTTTGTTGGGGAAGTTGCAAGTTATCTTACGGAACATAATATTAACAAGCAGGAAAAAAAGTGAGGGGAACTCCAAACTCCACCGTTCACTACAGTATTTGCTTGTTTTTTTTCCTCCCTCCCCTTCTTCTTCAATTTTCTTTTTCTCCTCTTCCTCGGATTTTTTTTTTCTTCTCATTCTCTTCCTTCTCCTCGAGTGGTGGTGGTGGTGGTACTGTACAGTTTATAGGAATCACAGCAACTTATCGAAGCGCATCTTGTGATTGAGCACAATGGACCCGTTCCACAGCGCGGTACGGAATGCGAACGACGCTGCTCCAAAACCCCCAAGGCGCGCGGGGGAAGCAAGGGTCCCAAAGGAAAAGCGTTAACTTTTGGTTGGAGAAAAAAACCCCTTGGGTGAGTGAAGTGCCTGCCGGTAGGTTATGTATCCGGCGCTACGTTCCCTCGGGCTTTTTGGGGCGCCCCGCGGGGCACAGACCGTGTTTGGATGGGCGGCTGGGGGGATGCTGGCAGGGGCTGAAGGAAGTGAGAAAGAGAGCAAGGGAAAGGTGATGGTGATGGTCTCTTGTGCCAATACACGCTTCAGCAGAGTATCGCCTTGTTTTTGACGATACGCACTGTCGTATAAAGTTACCGGGGAAGCAAGAGTTGTATCCCATGCCTTACCGTACTACCTCATCTATCCACTGTTCGAGCACCTTTTCTTCTCTGTCTCTTTACTTGTAGGATCTCACACTCCTGTTGGTTTCATTGATATAACTTACAGTGCTTCAAGTTCAACTCAAGTTGCATCGGCTTCCCGACCTCCTAGTCCCCCGTCCTTCCGGGAGTCTGTCCGGCTGTGTCCGAATATATCCACCGATCCCACCCCCTGCCCTTGATGTATTTGTAGTCCTCACGGGATGGCTATCTCAAGAACCAAACTGAGTACTACAATAAGTTGCTGACCAGCCAGTCAGCCACAATGCGTCGTACACTAGGTGGACAATTGGTGATATGTGCTCGAGGAGCTCGCCGGCGTGGATATTAATTGTGCTCTTGCGTTGGGCCGTCGAAATTGGAAGTTGGCGTCCTGTGGATACGGTATTACTAGCAGCAGGTGCCCACCAAAACCCTGCATACAAGCATAATCAAATACAAGATTTCCCTTTATTTCCCTCTGTCTTGTCCACGGTTCTTCACTAGAGCAGTGGGAACCGCGTATTCTTCGGGTTTCGTTGAGAAAAGGGGTATATTTTTTCTTATCCCCTTTTTCCCTCTCTTGCATTTTGTCAATCGGTAGTTCACCCCACTGGTGCTGTTGTAATGCAGATGCGGCGGGTATTGATGCATCTGCCTTGTTTCGGATCATATATTTCCCGGCCAGGCCATGATGGGCCAGTAGTTGGGAAAGAAATGTGCTGGAGCCCAGAAAGGACCTTGCGCGATAGATAATGGCTATTTCTTCAACAATGTGTGATAGGATCTCTTTGATAAATATTTCAACAATTATCCACCCAATTCGGTGTTAGGTAATGTCTCATGTACCTGAAGAGAACGTATGTGCAAGATACCATATTGTGCGGCGATGAGATATATTAGGAACTCCTGTCCTCACTGTAAACGCAACTATCCCAAAGCCTACCAGAAGCGGATTCAAGAGTGAATTCGAAACAACCGCCTGCATATAGTCTGATATCCTACCCACATATAATTTTATCCCTACATCCGGTTGCAACATCACTCTGTGAATCCCTAGCCGAGCAAATAAAGCTCCAGTTGGGTAGTATAGACCGTTGGGCAAAAGTGTGTAAAGGGCATGCTGAAATCCTTGTACAGTGCCCGACGGATAAAATCTGAGGCACCCGTACAAGTTATCCTGAAGAAAAGCTGTTTTCTGGAAGTTCCAGGTGCGTAAAAAATGGGGGGGAGGGATGGAAACGCGCTAAGATCCCTAGTAGATAAATATCTGAACTGGCACAAGTTGCATGATGTATTTTGCGCATCCTTGCTACCACCGCCTCAATCATATACGCTCACTCGGTGGACCTAGCCTATGCTCATAGAGACGAGCCTGGCCTGACCATTTGTTGATGCAGCTTTGAGTGGCACACGTAAACTGTGCTGACGCTTTGCTTGCAGTGTATCATACAGTTGTATGATAAGAGTTCTACGAGACGCCGTGATTTTTAGGGTAGTGACAAGGGAGGAAGCTCAGGGGTTTGTTACAACCTTATGGTGCGTGCCACGGGGGGGTGAAGTTTGTGACCAGGGCAATGTCGCAGTACATCGCAGTGGCTCAACGTGTGCTTTTAGGCCCATCCGAATGTATCAGCTTCACGGACAAGGCCTCAGCATCTATTGTGCCTGTCGGGTTTTGTGTTCCCATCTATCCAGGGAGCTTGGGTTTGGGGGTTTTCATATAAGGCTGTGTATAACGTGGTAGATATTGAGCGCGATGTAACTGTAACAGCCGTCTGCAGAAGTCAGGAGGTAAAGAATGTCGGTGAGTATCCGTTTAAAGGGGTTGGCAATGGGGCAGAAACTTACTACAATTTGATATCGCTGGTAGTGAAGGGTTATTTGTGAATATATTGATCCCTGATAGGGTTGTGGGATTTAAAACTATTGAGGGGAAAAAAGACGGTGATGGATTAGAAAAATATTTCCTATAGCTTCAATATTACGATGGCTTGGTTAAAAGAGATAGAGAGTGAGATGAATTTGTATTATATACAATGAAAATAAATAAATAAATAATACCTTTCTCAACCGAGAAAAAAGAGACAAACCCAAGGCCAAAGTAACCAGTCTCCCCTTATACATGTGCTGAAGCGGGTGATCTCCCGCCCTTGAGTGTTCACTCTAGAACAACAATCTCCCCCCTTTCCCTGATCAACCTTCCAAATAATCCCCCCTCAATATTGGCATACATTCCAACCCACCACATGACCTCCCTATCAAACTTCCTAACCATATCTCCCTTCACATCCAGATGAATCATAACCTCAACAGCACTCTTTACAAGTCCATTCTGTCTCAAGAACACACCACCTACTTCTCCCAGACCCTTCAGGATCATCAAACATACTTCAAATCCGGTAGATCTTGCTTTGAAGGGGGTATGTTTCGTCGTCTTTGTCTTGATCTCGTTAAGAAACCCCCACAGGTGATCCTCAATGCCTCTAACGACGACCGGCCTCGCGGGATCAGGGACATTATCGACGGTATGCACAATATGCAGGACTTGATTTTTGAAGTTTGTAAAGTCGAGGGCATGCACGCGGGGCGTTGCTTCCGCACGAAGGGCAGCTAGAACGGATGGGCTTGTGATTGCTAATGTGCGGAGGAAAGTGTGAATATTTGTGTGCGGGAGGAGGTCGTCAACTTCTGCTTCAATGTTTGGGTATGGTGGGGTTTGCTGGATTGGGTTCAATGGAGCAGCGGGGACAAAGGCGGGGTACTGGGCCGCTAGAATTGGTACTCGGGCCGGAGCTCTCGTCGAGGGTCCTGGAGCTGCGGGAGCAGGTGCAGCAGGCACACGCGCGGGCACAGGTGTGGGTACAGACGTAGCTTTTTTCGGCACCTTGTTACTACTGCTTCCAAACCTCCTCTCCAGCACTGACCTCGCCCTCGAAATTAGGGGCATATCCCACTCCTCATACACAGCATCACTGACCCCTCGCCCGTCGAGAAGCTCGTCGACCACATTGTAGATATGTTTACATATATTCCCATTCCCGCAGTCCGGGCACGAGCAATCTGGGACGTCATGTGTGCTGAGGTACACCGTGTACCTAGCGCCGGTCGATCCACGCACCTCGCAGCTGATTTCTGGAGCTGCAGGGGAGATGGTGTAGCTTTGAATTTTGATGCCCTGGGTCAGAGCTCGCTCGTAGCGAATATCGTCGGTTACGGCATCCCAGTTACGTGTTTTAAATGGGTATCTCTGCATGGCTGGACTGTATGCTCGTTGGTGGGGTTGGAGATGTAGCGCGTGGAGGTCTCTTTCCCCGCAAGAACAGATGAACGCGAGAGAGGCCGAGGAGTGTGCTAGCCTGTTACTTCCTCTCCCTAATGTTGGTGTCGATGGATTCCAGCGGGCTGTGTAGACTAGGGATTATACGTCCGTGCTCACGATGAGCTCTGAGTTATGGGTATTGTAGCTTTTGCAGGGGTCAAAAAGACAATTGGGGATACATGAATTAAACAAATATCAATTAGAGTAAACTGGGAAACTGTGAGTAGGGCGAGCACCCTCTCTTCAAGAATATGCGGTTGACCAATCCTCATCGCCACCGCCATGGTCATCTACCGGTAGTCTTTTGGTTAAAGTTGAAATTCTCCCAATCATCCCACTTGGTCCGTGCATCACGACGTCACAAGAGGCTCACAAATATTTAGCTCAGCAACTCACCTCCAATGAAAACATCAGGCCCTCCAAAGACAAACATAATCCAACACCACAACAATAACCACTGCTCTCTATACCCTTTAAAATGTTCTCCCGAGCATTGACAAGAACCCTCCGGCCCTCTCCACAACCACAGTGCCTTTTCCGATGGCCTTCGCTGCCACGACAGCCCCTCCAATCCCTCCGCCATCGGCAGTCGCTGCCACCACCACCGACACAAATCCGCCTCAAATCCTCCACCTCCTCCTCTGGCGGTCCCAAAAAAGGTGTCCTCTCAAACATCTCGAACCGAAACCGCCTAATGGCCTTTCTTGCAGTCCTCTTGTCCTCCCCCCTCCAGATTCCCTCCCACCCAGTGACTGACAGCAAACAGCTCAGCAACAGGCGTAACCCTCGGCCTCTGGGGTTACAGCACCTACCTCACCTACCTCGCCAATACGACACACGCCTACCCAGAACCGGTCGCCAAAGAGCTGCGGAAAGCCCTGTACTACTCGCTACCTACCTCCTCCTCTCCGCGCGACGCAGTGAGGCACTTCCGCCTAGCGCTGGAGCAGTGTCGGGACCTGGGCATGGACCCGCTCAGTGACGAGGTCACAGGGATAAAAATCGAGTTGGCGGGGGTGCTCTTACGCCAAGGGATCATCGAGAAGGGCATTGAAGTACTTGAGGGCGTTCTGGACGAGGTTGTTGCTGCGGCAGAGGCGGAGAAGGTGGATGAAGGGGTTAGAAGGAAGTTGTTGAAGAAGGGTGTGGAGATTGCGGCGAGGGTCGGGGGGGTGTACGTTGGTAAGGGGCGGTATGCTGAAGCGGAGGAGGCGCTTGGGTGGGCTGTAGAGACAGCGGTGAGGGAGGCTAGAAAGTTCCCTCCTCCTCCTCCTCCTCCTCCCCAGGAGGGCGGTGGTGGGGAAAGACTTCCGATTGAAAAATCCCCCAGACAAGAACTCCACCAAGACTGGCTATCAAACTTGGAAATGTCCTCCCTGCTAGAAACCCTCGCAAGCGTCTACGAATCCACAAACCGCTTCTTCCTGGCAACACCCCTCTACCTACACGCATTAGAATACATGCCGCCAAACAACTGCCACTCCGTAGTCCTAAGTTCCTCCCTCACATTCCCCCTCCCCTCATCCAGCGCTAACGTCTTCCAGTGAACAACCTCTCCGCAACCCTCTCCCAACAACCCATCACCCCCACGCTGCCGCTCTCCCGCGAACAGCTAGTAACAGACTCGGCCACGCCGTGGGCGCAGAAGGCACTGAAGTTGGCGAACTCCATAAAGCCACCGGATAGGACTGAAGAGTGTGATTTGGGATGCGCGGTTGCGATGCATAATCTTGCGGAGTTTGCGGAGATGTTGGGTGACAGGGAGTTGGCTAGGCAGCGATACTTGGAGGCGAGGTCATTGGCTAGGGAAATGGGGGTCGAGGAGGGGGTTATGAAGGCGGAGGAGGGGTTGAAGAGGGTTGGGGGATAAGGGGATTCGGACGATATCGTGGGTGTACATATAGTGGAGCGAGGGGTAGAGATGGCGATTAGGTCGGGTTGGCTTGAATTATTTACGGCACCTGAGGATATGTACGGTATTTGTGTAGCTGATGTGATAGATGGGCATAACTTTGTATGAGAAAAAATTATTCAACACTTGGGGACGACAAAAAATGAAGAAAAAAAAAGAGGAGGTGAATGAGCAAAGGACACGGCATGAAAGTGCGGTACGGTGGTAGAGACAAGTCGATTGCTTCAGAAAATCCGTGACCCGGCTACAAGCAGGAGGGGAAGAGAGGAAGGACCACAGCCAACAGGAACACCGGCGCAAAAGTTCCGACCCAGGAAATGAGAGGAGTGTGAGATGGAGAGAGGAGGGGTAATTTGGGGATACTGTGGTATGGAACAGATCGTATCGAATTAACCAAGGAAGATCTAGTCACTCGTTAGCTCGCTGGCTATGTGGTGGAGAGGATGTATGGAGAGGAGCATACCGCCAACAACACAACCGTCAGAATGATTGACAGAATCAGTAGCAAACAGCAGGCCTTATTCCTCGCGCCCTTCTGATATCTCGCTGCCTGTGTCAACTCCTGATCTCTGCATGTCGTGTAAAATTAGCAACTCCTCAACGAAAAAAGAAAAAACCCTTAGACGAGAAAGTACTCACGCAGCCTTAGTACTGGTAGCCGTGTTCCCCACATAAACCTCAATATCGTCAATCATTTCACCCTGTTGACTGACCATAGTCCCCAAATCCCTGAATATCTCATTAAGTTCCGTGATCCCTTGCTCTATTCCTCGAATCTCCTCTTCCCGCTCGATGATCAAGCTCTCTTGAAACTCCACCTCGCTCTGTTCCGCCAGCGCAAATTGCTGCTGGACTAGTGGGACCTGAACTTGCTGCTGGCCTCCCGACTTGGAGGAGTATGCTAGGTCATCGGTCGGGACGCCCTCGTCATGGGTGAGATGCTGCGCTTGGCGGGCGGCAGTGACGTAGTCTCGAGTCTTCTCAGCAGACAGTCGCTGGATGGCCTGGAAATCTGCAAGTGTAGAGGACATCTCTCGCGAGAGTTTCTGCTGGACGAAACGTTGACTGGGCTATCACCACATCCAGCGCTATTAGCACTGTCGCCCCCCCCCCCTTCAAAGGATATAATATACTTACAGAAACATCCGGCCAATCCTGAACCTTCTTGACCCCCTCCCCAACACTCTTGAATCCCGCCCTCGTCTCATTAAGCAGTTTTTTGACTCTCTCCCTGAGGGCTTCGCTATCCCGCTTCGTACCCACTAGACTCAATTCTCGGTTCAAGTTTGAGATGTTACTTGTTAAAGTGAAAAGTTGTGAGGATAACTGCGTTGTTAGACGGTCGAACTCCGGGCTGTCGGAGTAGCCCGTTGCGCGGGAGGTTGTCGGTTGCGCCTCGAGGGAGGGTAGACGATCGAACGACATCGTGAATGATGATGGTGGTGGTGGTGGCGGTAGTTTGACTCCTTTGCTTCGTTTGTGTTTGTGTTTGCTATTCTTTCGGGTGATGGAACTACAGAAGCTTTGGCCACTCTAGAAGAGAAAAGGATGAGGCTGTGAGGTTTCTGTAGAATAGGTTGTTGTAGGTTTAGACTATGTTGGTCTCTTGTTTCCCTGATGCGACACCTCAAGTCATAGGTACTATCCCACGCAGCGGGCAGTGCGATGGATGATGACACAGCCTGCCGCAACAATGGGCTTGGCGATCACGTGGCCGGTTTAGTGGGGTCAGGTGGGACAGGTAAATTTACTCTTACCGGCGCCTGTTGGGACGAATGGAGCTCCGAAAGTCTATCGTAAGATTTCTCTAACTCTCCTTAGTGAAGAGTTCTCTTAGCATAATAATAATAAAGGTCATGATAATGATAAAGAGCATAAAGGTGTTTTATATTTGTTATAGTAATAAGTAGGAAAAGTACTTAGAATTCAATCTAATTTTATTTAAACTTTTTTGTCAACACTGGTATATGATGAGCTCCCGCCGGCACAGGGATACGGCTAACTGGTATACCACTAATCCTAAGCTAACTAAGTCTACGGCCCAGCACCTGCCATTCCTGAGTCATGCCTGCACAAGAACTAATTACAAGACCATCAAACATCCCAGTGCCTGCCCCAGTCCCAGTCCACAGCCCTTCTGGTAAGAAGCCAACTAGCACTAAGCATAGCCGAAGCAGAGCAAAAGACCAATCCAACCGTGTTCCTCATCCAACAAACATAAAATCACTACCACCCCGTATGAAAACCATCCCGCGAAACCTCCACTACATTAGAAAACTAATAAATATACAAACTAAACCTACAGGTGATACAATGGCAGGGAGGAGGCAACCAACATGTCCACCTCTCGCACCCGCATGCCAGGCCATTGAACCTATGAACCCACTTTGCTGGTTGCCTCTAAAGGGCGTACCAGTGAGGAGGACATGTAGCCGCTGCCTGTCTCCCAACCAAAAACAATAAACATAAAAAATACATAGAGGTAGTAACAGACCAAGAAGGTCAGTGGGGCCTATTTCCCACCCCTGGTGCCATGCCTCCTCCCACCAAACCCATTGCCAAAACTAAAGAAACTAAAGAAACTCCACAAAACCCAGCGTATAAGGCTCAAACAAGTCCAACCAGGTGGTCGCAACCCACTATCCGCACATGTGGCTGTCAGCTAGCTGGTCCGTCAGGGAGCTCTGTAGCACTCAGCAGCTTCATCCAACAGCCCAAGCTGAATTGGAAACACTTAATTAGACCTCGTTCAACCTGGCACAGGCCTTACCGGTGCTCGCAGGTGCCCCCCCCTCCCCAATCAGTCCCCCCCAAGCGCCGCATGCCAGACGCCACAGAGCCCATCAATGCCCCCAAGCCCTTCAGACAGATCAACCATCCGATAGCCACAGGACAGCCATACCCAGTCCCCTCAGGCAGCCACTGGTCTTGGCCACACTAACTGAGTCTCATCCTCCAGCACCTTGCAGCTGAGGGGGACCCACCAGTCACAGTTGGGAGCCACAAAGTAGGCAGTACCAACACCCAAAGGCACCGGTACTAGCCACAGCATCCAGCCCAGTCGAACTGAAGTCTAACAAAGCCAGGAAAGAGTAGGCAGAGCCAGCCAAAGCCAGCCCCACAGGTCCAGTACCAGGCAAAGACTGAAAGATGGGCAAGAGGCACCCCCAACTGACGCGACAAGAAGGGGGAGGGTGAGTGAACAGAAGCAGACAAATAGATGGTAGGCCCTACTTGCAATGGGTGAAGCCGCTAATCACAATTCACAACATAACCACCCAAACACACAGACTACGTGAATATCTGGCAGCCAATCGTCCCACACCATCCCAGGCAGCAATGAAAACCACACTAGGGGGTAAGAATTTTCAGGGTCAAAGCCATCCCCACTGAAGCAGGGAGGAGACACCTAACTGAACCACTGTAAATGCTGCAAGGACAAAAGCTCCAAGAGAACGGTGATAAACAACATTGTAAGATTCTGACCGTAGAAATAAAAATGTAACGGAGAGGGGCTGGGCGGGCACTGCCCTGCCACCTGAGGAATGATGCAGCCGGTACAATGAGTTGAACTTGGGAAGGTCATCAGACTAACCCAAAGGCGTTTTGTATTGCGAGAACTAAGGACTCCGGTAAAACTCAACAAGCCTGAACTGGCCCAAAGAACGACACAGGTGATCATCTTAAACACAATGTTCTATTTCCCCCAATTGAATGCGAAACCTGCGAGTAGGTTATAGACAGGAAGCTGAAGACATTTTACTGAAAGGGGCTGGTAAGTGACCGTGATGAAGTGCTCGAAGTGACAGTATCTTAAGAAACCAGCAGGCAATGAAACGAGAAGGAAATAAGTAATCCACCACGTAATGCCAACAGACCTCAACACCAAGAACCCCAGGAACTACTGAGCGAACTCAGATATCTCCCCTAGAATCCAACGCATCAAGGCCCATCATGGGTGCGAGAGAAATGCTCAGGGTGAAGAGACGGCAAGGACGAGGAAAAGTACTTAGAATTTAATCTAATTTTATTTATACTAGTACCACCAACACTGGCATACGACTAGTCTCCCCCACACCTCATAAAAACAAACTATCTAAAAGACACTACCGCGGACCCACTCTGCCCTGCAACCACTCCTCCCAGATATAAATCCAAAAATCACTACCTATGTAGGCTTACAGGCGCTTGCAGCAGCTAGTGCCACCCCGGATTAATGTGCCTTCCCACTCCACTACCCAGCCACCCTCTCATACCCTCACCCCTATCCGCCTCCAATACAATCTGTCCTATATACTCAACAAAGGAAATATACAGTCTATTCCAACATCCCTCTGTCCTCTTGTAATGCAACCCGAGATCCACATATCCCCCCGCCAATACCAACCTACAAATGGGGCAGCAAGGCTCTTTCAGCAACCCGTTCACCTTAGCCCACCTCAAGACCACTGATGTCCATGTTGCCAAGTTCAGCTCGTCCCACTGCTGATGCTGAGAACGCCAAAATCAATCGTGACATATCTGTAAACATCGGGGTCGTCTCTCAAAGTATTCTGTAAATGTGGCGTGTTTTTTAGTGGCCGCAGCGGAAATGGTAGTACCACAGCAGGGACACTTGCACCGACACTGGTCAGGTAAAAAGAACCACTTCTTTGGTAATGTTACTTCATCCGGCAAGACACAGCCACTACTATCATGTCTCTTTTCACACTGGGTGCAAGTAGTAGGATCTCTTATCGATACTGTCCTTCCATTTCTTTCCACTATCAGTGTGCCATCGAAGGGGTTACCTGCCACAAGTAATTCCCCATTCACGACTCCAATACCACAAGGGATTCCCAGGCCCAACCACCGATGATCCATCCACCAACATTTCCATCACAACACTGCCGAGTCCTTATACAAGTTTTCATCAGCAGGCCAGCCTCTAGTATAGTGGGGGCACTTAGTCCAGTGGCATCTGTCTTCCTTCCCTTCACAGCTATCATAGTCGACCATGCCCATCCCACTATGGATCTTCATCAAAACTTACAAATCCATTCGGGTGAGAGCTCGGAGGTGCTGGGGTGCTTTTGTTTTCTGGCTATAATACTCGTACCTTTCCCTAGTATGCCAGGTTCCCTATTCCTCCTTCCACAGCTCCGGAGCCAGGGCTGTATAACCAATCCCAAAGCTAACCCCTTACCAAAGTAGGGGGCATAAGGGGCGTCCAACATAGATCTTAGCCTTCAGGTCAACTATCTCATTACCCTTAAAACCCATGTGACCAGGGACCCAACTGAAACTGATGTACGAAAATGCATTTAATAAGGACACTGTCACGAACGTGGCTTAGCGAGGAAAGGGTTTTCACGTGACACATGGTTATGAGTCACAGGTATGTTATTGTTTCACGCATATGACCTATTCGGGTTATATGATTTGTTATGTGTGGGATTTGTGATGCTTTCGCACATGGCTTAAGTATGAGTCATGGGACATGCGCCTGACGAGTATGCCTTACAGGTGTGCCTTATGGGTAAGCCTTGCGCATATAATTTATGTTTCGCACATGACCTCATTATGATGTCATGGGTTTCGTGCATATGACTCAGTCAAGTCATATGACTTGTTTATTACGTTATGATTGGTTTATGAGTTTTGCACATGACCTCGCTATGAGGTCATGGGTTTTGAGCATGTGATCACTTTGGTCATATGACTAGTTTGTTATGATTTAGTTTCGCACATGTGACCACTGTAGTCACATGATTAAAGGCGGGAAGAACACTATATAAGGAGGCCGATGCGGCAGAGGAAGATAGGTTCTTCACGCTTTGTTCTAAGTACTTTTCCTACTTATTACTTTAATGAATATAAAAAACCTTTACAATCTTTATCCTTATTGCAACGTTATTGTTACGCCAAAGAAGGTGCTGTACGAAGAAGAGTTAGAGAAAGCTTACGATAGGCGTTCCCGGTAGAAGACAAGGGTCTTGTACTATCGGTAACGTAGGCAGAGGCCTAGAGCTATCGTAAGATAAAGGAAGAAGAAGACAGGAAGAGAAGTATCGTTCCCCATCGCCAAGCATTAACTATCCACAGAGGGATCGTTACATTACAAAGCGTCACCTAGTGTGACGCCAAACGATACAAGACGGCATCCTTCAACCCAGACAGGGAAGGAGATATTGACATTGAGGATCAAAATCTTAATCTAGGAGGATTCAGCGATGCCCTAGATTACGTCTCAGCAGAACCCTCGAGAGCAGCAAGCCCAGTAACCCCAGAGAAAGGATCACCAGTCGATAGCTCTCCTGCTGGAACTCCACGACCCGAGAGAATATCAGGATCCGCTGTACCTGGGCCACCGGCCCCAGCCGCTCCGGCACCAGGAACCAGCATACTTGGAATGACTGAAAATCAGTTTCAGGCATTTCTTGCAGCCACGCGAAATACAGGGCAAGGAAATGTCCAACGTCCAAAAGCAAAGGAGCCCGACACATATGAAGGGGCCGAAGATAAGCTACAAATATTCTTAGCGCAATGCAAGGGATATTTTGCCGTTAAGGGATGCGGAGATCACCATGATGAAATTAAGATTCCATATGTGGAATCTCTACTCAGAGGACTCGCGGGACAATGGATCATGCCCTTCCAAGATGGACGGAAGCAGAGGGAATGGGTCACATATGAAGAGTTCAAGGCGACACTCTTTGAACAATTTGGAGATCTCAACGCCAAAGAAATAGCAAGACGAAAGCTAGAAAAACTCCAGCAAGGAAAACAAACGTTCTCAGCATATTGGAACGAATGTCGACTGTTGGAATATGAGGCCGAGTTTGATGATGCGACTCTCTACATCATCCTCCAGAGAAACTGCAGTGAGAGACTCCGAGAGGCATGGGGAATCTCTGACCTGCGCTATACGACAGCCGAACGATTTGCAAGATGGGCAATTGACAAAGAAAGCAAATTAAATATAGTTCGGAGCAACTCGGAAAATACTATAGCACATAGAGTGGTCCAATTATCCAGGAATGTGAACAGGACCTTCAAACCGCAAGTACCTTGAGGAGAAAGTTGAGCATTACCACCAGGCGAACCAATGGAATTAGACAAGTCAAGAGCAGGGCCTGCTCTGAATCTGTCTAAGGAAGAATACGCCAGAAGGATGAATGGGAAACTATACCTAAGGTGTGGAAAAGCAGGGCATCGGATACGAGAATGCAGAAGCCGACCGGATAACGGATACCAGGGAAACAGAGCTGCTGGAAATAATTGTTTCCAAAATCAGAAAAGAAGCAACATCTGCAAAATGATAGCAGAGGATTCACCAGCGGAAAATGACGAGGGTCTCCAGTAAACAGTGGTCAGGGAGACCCAAGATGTTGACCTGGAAAACCCATCAAATTAGCGAACTACTACACGGCACTACACACGCAAAGAGAAGAAGAAGATGGAGATCATGTGATGATCAAAACGAAGATATACAACAAAGAAAGCGAAGAAACAACAATATATCCAATGCTCGACTTGGGGGCCACTGAAGACTTCATCAACAAAGAAATATGCGACAAATACGGCCTCCACACCAAACAAGCGAAGAAAGCAAGACAAGTCTACTTAGCAGATGGAAAACCAAGTGCTATGGGTCCTATAACCCATACGGCGACAGTACCCATGGACATTGACAGCCATAGGGAAACGGCAACCTTTCAAGTGACAGATCTGAAGAACCATGAGATAGTCCTAGGGATGCCATGGTTACGGAAGCATAATCCGACGATCGATTGGAATGAGAACAAGATGACCTTTACAAGCGAACTATGTGCAACACAATGTCTCAACAGTTCACCTGTGGTCTACTCAATACCGATATGAGAAGCGGAGGAAGAAACTTTGCATGCAAAGTTTGCCGAGATGCAGCAAGACAAGAGGGTCTGGATACAAAGACTGGACCAAGAGGCAAAAGTGCCTACCAAGGGTTCCAAAGGGGCAGCAGGACACGACCTATATGCCAACGAAGGAATCAAGATACCAGCCAATGGGCAGGCAATGATAGCGACGGGAATAGCCATTGGACTCCCAGAAGGCACCTATGGACGAATAGCACTCTGCAGTGGTCTAGCAGTTAAACACCGACTCATGACCATGGCAGGGGTGATCGGCGTCGACTATACCGGTGAAATCAAAGTGGTCCTGGCCAACCTAGCCCAAGAGGACTACCAAGTCCAGAAAGGCGATCGAATCGCACAGTTGATAATCGAAAAATCAACAAAGAGGATCTGCATGAAGTAGATCAACTGGAAGAAACTATAAGAGGAAATAAGGGATTTGGAAGTACGGACCAAAACCAGCTCGATACAACAAAAAGAATTGAGATCAAAGAGATCACAGCACAAGCCTTTGGACAATATTATCGAAGAGGAGATATAACAGGAATTCTCAAATGGACATACGAAGACGAAAAAGCGGTTCTAGCAAAAATCAACATCAGTACAGAGCTAGCAATCCAGGACAAGAAATACCAATGCAAAAAAGGATGGAAAGAATTGGTTCCAAAAGAATATCACCAATTCACAAATCTATTCCAACAAGAGGAAGCTACGGAGCTACCACCTCGAAGACCAGGAATTGACCACAAAATTCAGCTGGACAAAGACGAAAAAAAGGGAAAGACAAAAGAGATTCCCTATAAGAGGTTATACCCCCTAGGGGAAGCAGAGCTTGAAGAACTTAGGAAGTACATCGAGCAAAACCTAAAGAGAGGATGGATCCGAGACTCTTTCGCGTCAGGAGGATCCCCAGTACTATTCGTCAAAAAGAAAGACGGAAAAATGAGACTCTGCGTGGACTACAGAGCCCTTAATTCGGTTACCAAGAAGGACCGATATCCACTACCCTTGATTGGGGAAGCACTGGACAGACTACGATCAGCAAAATACTTCACCAAACTCGACATCAAAGACGCATACCACAATATACGCATCAAGGCAGGAGACGAATGGAAGACTACATTCGCCTCAAGATACGGAATGTTCGAATACTTGGTTATGCCCTTCGGGCTAACCAACGCACAGGCTTCATTCCAGAGATGGATCAACAAGGTACTTAATAAGTACCTCGACATATGTTGCATTGTATACTTGGACGATGTACTCATATACTCGGAAAACATACAACAACACCAAAAAAATATCAGTAATATCATGGCGGCAATACAAGGATCAGGAATGAAGATCAAACCAACAAAATGCAAATTCCATAAGGAAGAAACAGAATACCTTGGATTTATCATCAATCGAAGTGGGGTCAAGGTCAACCCTGTTAAAACAGCAGCCATATGGGATTGGGCCAAACCAAACAACAAGACAGATGTTCAATGCTTTATGGGATTCTGCAACTTTTATCGGAGGTTCATAGAGGGGTTTAGCAGGCTTGCAAAACTACTCTATAACCTAAGCGAAAAAAGACCAGAAATGGGAATGGGGAGAAACGGAACAAAAAGCATATGATGCAATACGAATGCATCTAACATTGGCACCCATATTGGTCCATTTCAACCCAAACCGAGGGACAATGATCGAGATGGATCGCCTCAAAATATGTATGCTCAGGCATACTATCGCAACAATGCGACGATGGAAAATGGAGGCCAGTGTCCTATCGATCCAAGACAATGACCCCCGCAGAGTGCAACTATGATGTTGCAAACAAAGAACTCTTAGCAATAGTTCAAGCATTAAAAGAATGGAGAAGATACATTTCGAATAACAACCATCCAGTCCAAGTTCTAACCGACTACAAGAACCTGGTGCTGTTCATGACTACGAAAGAACTGAACGATCGCCAGATAAGATGGATGGAACACCTCAGCAAATACAACTTCAAAATCGAATACCGACCAGGCAAAGAAAGTGGAAAGCCAGATGCTCTCACAAGGATTGCAAGCGACAAACCACAAACGAAAGAAGACGAAAGGATCAAACAAAAAACATGGACCCTATTACCAAAAACCTACTTTGAGGCAATAGAGGTTATTCAATTCACATCAAAGGAGGAAAGAGGAATTGAGAAGGCAAACGAGAAAGACAAAACAATCCAGGCAATAAGAGAAGCCTTGGAAGAAGGAGAAATGGAGATGAAAGGAATTGCACTGGGGTTATGCCAATGGAAGGACGAAAATATGTGGTACGATGGAAAACAATAGATCCCGGAAGAAGAGGAGATAAGGACAGACATCATACGACAACACCATGATATCCGAACGGCAGGACACGGAGGAACGGCTAAAACCACGGAATTCATTACGAGGTCATTCTATTGGCCAGGACTGCGCGAAGATGTCAAACGATATGTCAAAAACTGTGACATATGCCGGAGAACGAAAATGGCTAAACACACACCATATGGATTACTCAAATCAAACGAAGTCCCCAAACAACCATGGGAAACAATTACTATGGATTTCATCACGAACCTACCAACATCGGAAAATTGCGATAGCATCTTGGTCGTGGTGGATCACCTGACCAAAATCAGTCATTTCATTCCGGTTAGAAAAGACATCAACACGAGGGATTTTATACAAACATTCTTCTGAGAGGTCTTTCGACTTTACGGCCTCCCAAAGAATATCATTACCGATCGAGGAACACTATTCACATCGGGACTATGGAAGAAAGTAACCGGAGAAATGGGAATACAAAACAGAATGAGCACAGCGTTCCACCCACAAACGGATGGACAAACAGAACGGGTAAATGCGATACTTGAACAATATTTAAGGGCCTATGTCAACTATCAGCAAGATGATTGGTACAAGCTGTTATCTATGGCCGAATTCGCATACAACAATGGAAAGCAAGAAACAATTGGCACGACACACATCTTCACAAATTACGGACAACATCCACAAAGTCAGACCACATATCATACGATTAATGATGTGATACCGGATAAAACCGATATGGGGAAACTACACGAAACATTACAATACGTAATGAGTCAAGCACAACAACGAAAGAAGGAACAATACGATAAGCACTGAAGACTAGATCTGAACATACGACCAGGAGATATGGTATGGCTGACACCACGCAATATTCATACAACGCGACCATCAAAGAAATTGGACTACAAGAAAATAGGACCATTCAGGATACTGGAAAAAGTGGGCAGCTGAGCTTATAAACTCGACCTTCCCCTCTTAATGCGAATACACAATACATTCCACATCTCACTCCTCGAACTACACAACGACAATAAGTTTCCTTCACAAACACTTATTCCTCCCCCTCCGATCGAACTCGACGGAGAACCAGAATATGAGCTCGACGAAATAGTCGATTCCCGCTTCTTCCACGGTCACCTTCAATACCGAGCCAAGTGGACAGGATATTCTCCTGAACACGATAAAACTTGGTACTTCGCACACAACTTCGAAAACACAACAAGATGCCATCTCAACCTTCTACCACAGATACCCAGGCAAGCCCGGCCCAGGTGACGATCATGTTCAACCAAGACAAAGGAGAGGGAAACACTCCCACGCCGTTGCAGCAACACGAGGGCAGGGGCGATAGCCCCCGCCAAACCACACCCACCAGCCCCGAATACTCATTCATGGGGCCAACTGACGAAGAACTCAAGGAAAGGGAAAGACAAGCACAGCATAACGCCATGTCATGGACGGTATGCTACGATGACGGTTGCCAAACACACTTTGGCGACAAAGAAGGCTTGGGATGGTTCCCGAGGGAATGTCGAAAGCATGGCCCACGCCTGGACCACGTTCTAGAGCATTGGCAACAATGCTTCAGAAATGGGTGCAGGATGCACAGGGCACAGAAAATATCTGCAGGATTCTACCCGCAGAAAGAGGGAAGTAGGAAAGAGTTGGAAGGAGAAGATGCCAGAATGGCATGGGCCGCAAGGACGTGGTCCAGGGAGGGAGGAGCCCAAAACTCTTCAGCAGACATGGAACCGGACGTTAGGAGCCTACACAGGCAGATCCGGGGACTCCGAGAACAACTGGGCCAAGCCGAGGCTACAATTTCGGCAAACGACAAAACGATCGCTGAACTAAGACAGCTGAACGACAATCAGCGGCATACGATCGAAATGGTGAACCTGACTCTGGAATCGGTAAGGGTCAGATGGAGGATGGCCGACGAAAAGTTCCACAAGCTGAGAAGGACCATGCGCTCGGCAGGATGGGAACTATTGAAACTGGGAGAAAAGGCCTGATGGGACTCAGGCTTAGGAGGAGGGGAGCTAATGTCACGAACGTGGCTTAGCGAGGAAAGGGTTTTCATGTGACACATAGTTATGAGTCACAGGTATGTTATTGTTTCACGCATATGACCTATTCGGGTTATATGATTTGTTATGTGTGGGATTTGTGATGCTTTCGCACATGGCTCAAGTATGAGTCATGGGACATGCGCCTGACGAGTATGCCTTACGAGTATGCCTTACGGGTAAGCCTTGCGCATATGATTTATGTTTCGTACGTGACCTCATTATGATGTCATGGGTTTCGTGCATATGACTCAGTCGAGTCATATGACTTGTTTATTATGTTATGATTGGTTTATGAGTTTTGCACATGACCTCGCTATGAGGTCATGGGTTTTGAGCATGTGATCACTTTGGTCATATGACTAGTTTGTTATGATTTAGTTTCGCACATGTAACCACTTTAGGTCACATGATTAAAGGCGGGAAGAACACTATATAAGGAGGCCGATGCGGCAGAGGAAGATAGGTTCTTCACGCTTTGTTCTAAGTACTTTTCCTACTTATTACTTTAATGAATATAAAAAACCTTTACGATCTTTATCTTTATTGCAACGTTATCGCTACGCCAAAGAAGGCGCTTTACGAAGAAGAGTTAGAGAAAGCTTACGATAGGCGTTTCCGGTAGAAGACAAGGGTCTTGCACTATCGGTAACGTAGGCAGAGGCCTAGAGCTATCGTAAGACAAAGGAAGAAGAAGACAGGAAGAGAAGTATCGTTCCCCCTCGCCAAGCATTAACTATCCAGAGAGTGATCGTTACAGACACCATCACCTCCCACAACCCAGCTGAATCACCATCCGCGAACATGCTGTCCACCATGATGAGAGCCGGCACACAGTCCAAGAACACATAGACCGGGCGCTCCTTGGCCATACTCTGAGCATGTCGGAGGACACACACCACGGCAAACAACTCGCATTCTACAATGCTCCAAGATGGGGGGACTGAGTACCCGTCAACATAGGTCACGGCCCTTCTATCAAATATTGTCCAAGCCACACCAGCCCCTTCAGAGCTCTTGGACCTATCCGTGTATAGTGCATGGTAGCATGCAGCCATTACCATCTTGCCTTTCCCAATTGAGACTGCTGGGCGGCAGGTGAGCTCCCTATCCGAAGTCTGCCGATGTGCCACCATGCACTCTTCTTTCCATCCCAACTGTATTTTCCCAAACCCGGGATGCTTGTCACAGTACCGGTAATTGATGAACCAGTAGTAACACCTCTATTGCAGGTACCTTCCCTGAATAGCGACAGGTGGTACCCAGAACTTGGCTAACTGTATGTTGTTTGCCAGTTTTATAGGCGTTTGGAACACGGATCGGAGACAGTCATTGATGTGGACCTGAATTTGCTTCACATACGACGCATGGTTAGTTATAAACTCAAGTCTGTAGTAGACGGTTGGAAGGTAGGCTGCCTGTGCCAAGTGGTAAGTTTCCCACGCTCCTAATCCACCAACTCTTCTAAATCTTTTCCCTAATGCTTAAATCCTTATCCTGACATCTAACCTCCTTTCCAACCAATACTTTACATGAGAAGAAAAGTTAAGAAATACATTAAACATATACCCCAGAATCCTCAAGTCCTCTGAAGACAAGACCATTTCTCCCAACAATTTCATCCCTTCCCATGCCCTATCCTCAAACCCAATCCACTGAGTTTTGAGGGTACTGAACCCCATTCTCCTAGCACTGGATATATGGTTACAGTCTGCGAATATCTCTTCTGCGTGGTATTGGACTGCTTTACAGGATTCTGCTGCTACCATGATCACCCCATCATCAACGTATGAGATCACTAGCTGTCTCATGCCTGGGAGGTATTGTATGCATAGCCTAAATATATCTGCTACATACCCATTAAAGAGGAATGGGGAAAGAGGCGAGCCCTGTGGCACTTTTTTACTGACATGGTAGGGCCGAGAGATGTACCAGTTGAAGCGAAATGGGACTGACCGACAGGAAGTCCAGCGCCGGACCCACTGGCACAGGTATAGGGGACATCGACGGACCACCAGAAAGTCTAACAGGAGATCGATGTCAATATTATCAAATCCCCTTTCAATATCTATTGACAATACCAGTCGTTTGTACCCCTCATTGTGCCATAGGAATTCAAAGACTACTGCCATGGCATTGTGGACACCCCACTTCTGTTGAGACATAAACTGTGTTTCTCCCAGATCAAGGCAGGTAGTAAGTCTTAAAGGAACCACGTGCTCTGCGAGCTTTGCAGGTATCGGGAGGAGATGTATCATTCTCCAAGAATTCACGATATCATATCTGAGTTTGTCCAGCTTGGGTATGAGTACCACTTCAGCCTTATGCTAATCTGGGACATCGTGCTGTAACCCATAGTCAACCAGGTGCCTTAGTGTCATCGTATCTCTTTGTTTCCAGAACCGCAGGAAGGAATAGCCAATATCATCCTCGCCTGGGCCTGTATTTGGAGGGGATCTTGCAAGAGCAATTTCCATCTCTTGAGTACTGTCCACCTCGATCTTGAAGTCCTCCCAAGGGGTGGAGTCAACCGGGGACAACTGTTGTGCAATCAGGTCGCTAATGTCTGAGTGCGTAGTGGCATGGGACCCATCTGGGTAGGCCATGGAGGGGAGGGTTCGCTTAGCTTCTAGTTTCCTTACCAACCTAAAGATGTCTGAGTCTTGGCTTTTGGCTATTTTTTCCCTGACATGCTCGAACCTAGCCCTTAGTAGGCAAGCCCGGTAAATACATCTAGCTAGTCTGTAGTCCTCTGTCCATTCTGTTTTTCGTTTGGAGTATCGATGTCGTCGGGCTACATCCAACCTCATCATGTCCACCACTCACACTGACTTCAGCCAACAGAGGCCCATGGGAGTGCGTCTACTACTCGCACTGACCTCTGCCAATAGAGGCCCATGGGAATGTGTCCACTACTCGTCTCACTCCTTCCCATAACTTCCCATCCTCTACCTCTTGCAGGGCATGCAACTGTTTCCCAAGCTTCTGCCATACTACCTTCTTCCAGGTGGGCCTTCGACGCATGATGTTATCAGGGAGGTCAGCTGCCAATTTAACGGCTTGAGTACTATGCTTAGAGCCAGCAGCATCCAGATATTGGTGCCTGATATATGGTGCCAGGTATAGGCAGAGGTCGATTCTGGAAAGGTCACAGAAGGTTGACAACGTCGGAGGAACCATATTCATGTCGCGAGCCGGGGCCGTGAACCACTGCTTCAGTCACTGTCTACCTGTATTGTTATGGTCCACGTTGGGGTCCCAATCCTGGTGTCTGGTATTGAAGTCTCCAAACACAATGTCTGGTTCTTCAAGCTCGTCTAACTAATCGACAAATTGGTTCTTAGTGTACCTGGATCGAAAGTAAACCCCAGTGAGCACTTTCTTCACCCCTTTCTCCCAATAACTAACACTGGCAGTGCTCTCCCCATGCCTCACCATTTCAAACAGTCCACAAATATGAGACCAAACAAACACCTCAATACCCGAATTTGTAACAAAAGAAAACAAATCCCACCCATCAACATCTATAGGTACATGTAGTTCCTCCAGGTTAACCGGTGGTTCAATAATAAAAACAAATCAATAAAGGAAAACAAATCAAACACCAGTGCCTGATTCCGACTACTCCTTCCCACATTTAATGCCATTGTCATAATAAGTATTAAAAGGGGACCTCAACTGATTCACTCATGCTACAAGGGTCAAAGGTATAGGGGACATCACTATCCTCGTCCTGAGAGGTCTAAAAAGTATCTTCTTGGCCGGGTTTGGTAGTGGCAGTGTTTTTTAAAATTCCACGCGCCATGGAGGGGGAGGGGGAGGGACGTTCTAGTTCCTTACCCTTGGTCTTATCTGACTTACAACGTTGGCCTTCATCTTCCTCATCACTACTGATCTCAACCAGCCGTGGTATAGGGGACCTTCCATGACTGCGGGGTCATCTCCAGGCCCTTCTTGTCTGACTCCCCTATTGTTCCAGTTTTTTGGTAGGTTCTGTTGGTAGGACCGTCCCTTGTTTTGGAATCGAGGACAATGTAGCCTGGGGTGACGACCTGACTCCTGGGTACTGCTCGTATCCAATGAAATGGTCCATCCGATCACAGAGCCAACATTGTCTCCTATTGTGTCTACAGGCCTGGCATACACCTCCTGGGAATCCAAGCTTGCTTCACATATGTTCCCAGGAGAGATGTACTCTAAAACAGAACTGACAGTGAGGTGGGCGACCACATATAGCCTCAAAATGGCCAGTCTCCAAGCACTTATCACAAACCCTTAGAGGTCTATGCTCTTCAAATACCCGGATGTTGCGGGCTCCTCCTCTCAACCAGATTTTTCCCTCAGCCAGTATTTCCCTAATAGCCTCGTTCTTTTTGACCACAAACTGGATACCACATGTTGTAGTATTGGCCTATCTCATGGTGTGGATAGATCCCATAATATCTGGCTGAGGAAATGGTAACTACACCTATGTTGGATTGCTCCAAATCAGTGCGGAGGCCATCAAAGGCTGTGCTTCCAGCCCATCCCTCAACCTTTCAAATTGATCCTCATCATGTGTCAGCAAGTGGGACCCCCAAAACAAAATCTTTACTTTTTCCAGGTTTCTCTGGAACTCAAACTCTGGGAGTGACAGTTCTCTAAGTAGGTTGAGCCTTGCCTTGTCGAGCCGGTTTCCTAATTCTGTAACTGATGGTCCCGCTAAGGTCAGAAAGATACAACCAATCTCTTGTCAGACGTGCCCAGCACGGATGTACGGGGTATTGCCCTGAATATTTTCCTGGTTAGAGAAGGTTGTGTTGATTCGGTTCTAAATTGCCTTGATGTCAACTCCCTCTGGCAAGGCTACCTCTTTGCGTGTGGCAAACCGTATAGTAATATGCCTTCCGCTAGCATCCAGGGTTGGTGAGGACTGTGGCAGTGCTGGTCCCGAGTTGAGTAGGTCAGAAAGCCTCTGTGGAACTCATCGGTACTCCTGTTGTATTGGAGCTGTGTTTACCTTGATACTGGCCATGGCTGCATGCCCTGACCGAGCCGGCAAAGCAGTAGGTGCAACAGTCATGGGAGCCAGTTCCTGCTTATCAGTGTTCTTCTCCTAAGTCTTGGCCAGGGTGGCCATCTCCTTCTTGCTACCAGATTCTCTGGCAGCCCTTCTTCTCCTTCTGGTAGCACCACTCAAGTATCTACTATGTTTCCTTCACTCCTTCTTTTCTTCCTCCCCCTCATCTTCTTTTTCCTAGTGCATAGATTTACCTTCACCCCTGCGAGCCACACATAGAGTTACCTCCCCTTCGTTGGAGGAGCTGTTACTGCTAGACTGGTGGGATAAGGCTGCTGATGCAGGCCGGGTAGAGGGTGCCCTTTTTTCTTGGATGGTGGGAGGTTTGGGCATATATGCCATCTGTTTTACTACCTCCGTGAAGGAGGCTTTAGCAGTAGGAGTCACCGCAGTGGTTTCCTTTCTCTTAGAGAGGGCAAGGGGTGGCATTGTCCCCAACAAACCAAACGGGGTATTGCCAGACCCCACTGAAGGGGATCGGTGACGGGGGGACAACTTACCTTGCAGGATCTCTATCTCTTCCCCTTACTTACCAACAATGTCTGTCAATATCTTCTCTGCCTGTTCCAGCAGGTATATCTGGCTCCAGTAATTCACCCTACCCTCTTGTCCTTCATTATCAAATGCGGTGCCATTGCTCATCCAAGCCTGGACATCCTGTACCGTGTCATGCTCAATTGACCTAGATTCGGAGGAAAGGAGGAGCTGAGTATTGCCAGAGTGGATGTCCTCCAACTCTTTCAACATGGATCCAATTATGCTACCTGAGCGGGGCCCTGAGAGGGAGTCCTACCTGCATCCATCATCTCACATACTCCTGCCATAATTGAGTCCACCTGAGCTACAGCAGCATCGGCTTCCTCAGGTTCGGTATCCAAAAGTTGAACCTCTATTGGTGTCTGGGCATCGTGTGAAACTTCCCGAGAGCTTAACAGCTGTCCTTCCAGCAAAGTCCATTCTTTATCAAATGCCGGTGGTGATTACGCCATTGCCGGAGAGGGAGAGTGGATGCTGTCGGCCAGTCCAGTCACTACAGAATTACGTCTTTCTTCCAAATCCATGGGAATGTCTCGAGCCAATACTGCTGAGGTAGGCAGGACGTCTTTGGTTACCAGTGGAAATGGGGGGGGTAGTGTAGACTCGATAGTTGATGGGAGACTCACAGGTGGGGGAACAGTCAGGCACCTGTGATGTACGTCCAGTGGCAGGCCAGGGAGGGCGGAAATGATCCGTTTCTTCCAGCCTTTATTAACATTGATGGCCCTCAAAAATTGTGGCCCTAGAGCTGGAGTAGCAAATCGTTGGGCGGGGAATGCCGACCACGTATGACATCGTGTCCCAGTAGTAGGGGAGTTGTAATCTTTATCCTCAGGGTCATCCAATTTGAACATTGGGGTCTCGTACAAAGCCCTTTTTCCAGATGACATCCTAGCGAAAAGGAAAGGAGTGGATGAGCTAGCCTTATGTACAGGGGCCTAGTGGAGGAAACTGGGCATCTTGCTTTGGACAGCTCTAGCGAGGGGAGGAGTAGCAGACCATGAACTTGTCTTAACTGTAGCCATAGCCGAGTTGCTCTCGGCCTGCAGTACAGAGAATTCAGGGACGATGGCCAGAGAGTCTTTAGGAGGGGAGGCTATGGGGGCTGGAGAATATTCTGAGCCGTGATTGGAGTTGAACTGAATGAAGAGTCCTGTGGTAGTGTTCTTGTTCCAGCCACACATGGCTGAACAGCCTTTTCCAAGTAGGAAACTCCTTACCAAAACCTCCACTTCATTCATTGTAGTAACGGTCGCGTCAGCAACAGTTTGCTGAACCAAATCATCAAACTGCAGGTTCACTACATTCTGACACCCGTGACAGTGGTGAAACTGTAGGAAATTAAAGTTCCCTTTGTGTGCAACCTATGACCATGTAGTTGTGGGGATAAGGCCATAGTTGACCTCAGTAGCAGGCACAAGAGACAGTGCTGCACGGGCTGTCTCAAGCGAGGAGGAGGGGTTGGAGTTAAACCGAATGGGGGACGACATCTTCGAAGGAGGGGGAGAATCCATGGAAGAGGAGGCTGTTGAAGATGCCATCCTCGCCCAAATTACACTCAGTGATTACCGGGACCACGCTACGGATATCTCACACTGAAGTTCCTTCTAAGTGAGAACAACTAACTTCTAACCAACCGCCTGAAAGGAAAAATACAAACAAGTAACCGCAGATGAAGTATTTATCACGAGCGAAATAAGGTAAAGTATTGGTTATGCTTACTTCTAACACGGAGTGCAAGAAGTAGGAAAAATACTTAGAATTCAATCTAATTTTATTTAAACTCATATCGCCAACACTGGCATACAACGAGCCCCCGCCAGCACAGGGATACTGCTAATCAGTATACCAATAATCCTAAGCTAACTAAGTCTATGGTCCCGCACCTGCCATCCCCAAGTCATACCCGTACGAGAACTAATTACAAGACCATCAAATAACCTAGCGCCCGCCCCAGTCCAAGTTTGTAGCCCCTCTGGTATGAAGCCAACCAGCACTAAGCATAGCCGAAGCCGAGCCAAAGACCAACCCGACCAGGTTCCTCGTCCAACAAATATAAAATCACTACCACCCAGTCTGAAAACCGTCCTGCAATACCTCCACCACAGTAGAAAACCAACAAGCACAAACTAAACCTACAGGTGACATAATGGCAGGGAGGAGGCAGCCAACATGTCCACCTCTCGTGCCCACATGCCAGGCTATTGACCCTATGAACCCACCTTGTAGGTTGCCTCTGAGGAGCGTACCGATGAGGAGGACCTGTACCTGCTGCCTGTCTCCCAACCAAAACAACATACAAAAGAAATACATAGAGATAGTAACAGACCAAAAAGGTCAGTGGGGCCTATCTCTCACCTGTGGTACTATGCCTCCTCCTGCTAAACCTGTAGCCAAATCAAACAAACTAAACAAACACCACAAAACCCAACGAACAAGACCAAAACAAGTCCAATCAGGTGGTCGCAATCAGCTATCCGCTCATGTGGCCATCAGCTAGCCGGTCTGTCGGGGAGCTTTACAGCACTCAGCAGCTTCACCCAACAGCCCTAGCCAGACTGAAAACACTTAATTAGACCTCGCCCAACCTGGCGCAGGCCTGACTGGTGCTTGCAGATGCCTCTCCCTCCCTAATCAGCCCCCTCCAAGCTCCACACGCCAGATGCCACAGAGCCCATCTAGCCCCCCAGCCTCTTAGACAGATCAACCATTGGATAGTCACAGGACAGCCCGTACCTAGCCCCACCAGGCAGCCACTGGTCTTGGCCACCCTAATAGAGTCCCAAACCCCAGCCACTTGCAACCGAGAGGGACCCACTAGCCACTACTGGGAGCTACAAAGAAGGCAGCACCAACACCCGAAGGTACTGGCACCAGCCACACCATCCAACCTAGCCGAACTGAAGTTCAACCAAGCCAGGAAAGAGTAAGCAGAGCCAACCGAAGCCAGCCCCACAGGTCCGGCGACAAGTACAGACTGAACAACGGGCAAGAGGCACCCACAACTGACGCGACATGAAGGGGGAGGGCACATGAACAGGAGCAGACAAACAGAAGGTAGGCCTCACTTACAATAGATAAAGTCGCCAACCACAATCCGCAACCAAACCACCCAAACGTACAGATACTATGAGTATCTGGCAGCCAATCATCCCACACCACCCCAGGCAGTAACAATAAAAATAACCACCCAGGGGGTAAGAGTTTTCAGGGTCAAAGCCATCTCCACTGAGGCGAGGAGAACACACCTGACTGAATCACCGTAAATGCCACAAGGACAAAAATTCCAAAAAAACGGTGATAAACAACATCGTAAGATTCCAACTGTAGAAATGTAATGTAATGAGGAGGGGCAGGGCAGGTACTACCCTGCCACCTGATAGGTGATGCGGCCAGTATGACGAGTTGAGACGGGATAGTCATCAAGCGAACCCGTGGGCATTTTGTATGGTGAGAACTAAGGACTCCATTAAAATCCAATAAGAACATGAGCTGGCCCAAAGAATGACATGGGTGATGCCCCCAAACACAATGTTCTATCCCCCCTAATCGAACGCGAAATCTGCGAGTAGACGATAGACAAGAGGCACCAGATATTTTACCGAAACGAGCTCGTAAGTGAACGTGATGAAGTACTTGAAGTGCCAGCATCGTGAGATAACCAGCAAGTAACGAAACCAGAGGCGAACAAGTAATCAACCACGTAATGCCAATAGACCTCAATACTAAAGACCCCAGGAACTGCTGAGCGAACTCAGATATCTCTCCAGAATCTAAGGCATCAAGGCCCATCATAGGTGTGAAAGAAATGCTCAGGGAGAAGCGATGGCAAGGATCAGGAAAAGTACTCGGAACAACGTGTGAAGAACCTATCCTCTTTGGCTGTACTGGCCTTCTTATATAGTATTCTTTCCACTCCAAGTCATGTGACCCAAAGTAGTCACATGTCCGAAACCAAATTATAACAAACAAATTATATGACCAAAGTGATCATATGTTCAAAACCCATGACCTTGTAGCAAGGTCATGTGTGAAAACTTATAAATCAATCATAATATAATAAAACCAGTCATATGATTCCAAGAAGTCCTATGTGCCAAACTCATGACCTCATAACCAGGTCATGTGCCAAATATAAACCATATGTGCAAGGCATACCTGCAAGCCATACTTGCAAGACATACTTATCAGGTATTTGTCCTATAACTTATACTTGAGTCATGTGCAAAACATAACAAATTATAACATAACAAGTCATATGACCCAAATGAGTCATACATACGAAATATTAACATACCATTAACTCATAATCATGCATCATGTGAAAGCCTTTTCCTTGCCAAGCCACATTCGTGACACCTATCTGCTAGACTGCTGAAACACTGCTGAAATATTTAGGTCCGTTTAACAGGTTGAACACTAGTCATATAGAGTAGTAGATCGGCATCTTGGTCAACGTCAATCCATCACTCATGTGAGCCGTTTCCTATTAACACAAGTTACAAAGTACCATGATCAGTCAAATTTAAAAGTCTCCTTTTGATTTTGGAATTGAATCTGCCTCTTAAATGAAAAGCACTTAGTAACCTTCCACTTAATGAGAGTGTGTACCAATTAAAACAACCTAAGACCACAAAAAAAAAACAAGACTTATATGCACTTTGCTTCCGGATACCTTTTGTTCAGAATGGAAGACTAGCACTCCTCCACCTAGCCTAGGAGTCCAAAGTGTGATACCATACATTCCGGCAGTGATTCTGCCCTCAATCACGAGCCCACATCTTCCTACTGTTCCTACACAACCTATCATACCTGAAGCCAGATGGAAAGCAAAGTAAGGTAGGAAGAAGTAGCGAATTTTGGCAGCAGATTTGCCAAGAATACCGGATTATCATGCAGTAGATAACCCATTTACCTCTCATAAGGCCAAAGTAAGTGAATACTTTTATGCTGCAAGAGATGTGAATGTGAAAACAGTAAATACTAGTAGAATAAGAAATTAGTAGAAGTGATCGAGATTCAGAGAGACTAAGAATGAGACTAAATTAGGTACTACTTCTGGATGATACTCCGACAGAGCTGTTCGATTTGTTCTTACTTATTTGGGACACTGGGGTGTTCGAACTGTTAGCAACCAATATAAACTTGTATGGGAAAGGTAAGAAGAAAAACAAGACAGTCCAAGATCAAAAAGCTCTACCAACAAGAGTGCTAGTAGGCCGTCCGTGGAAAGAGACCACAGTAGGGAAACTGAAAATCTTTATTGGTTTATCAATTAAGATGGGATTGTATAAGTAGGCAACAATTCCATTGTATTGGTCTAAGAAAGAACAAAATGGGGGGAGGAAGATATTAAAGCGACCACTAAAACAGTATTGATCACTGTCTACCAAGCAGCCTTATCGAGTACCTCGAAATTGTATGTCACTAAACAGGTTTCAACAGCTGAATTGATATCTACATATCTCTGATCCCCAGGTTGAGTTAGATGTAAAGCATTGGCATCAGAAGATAGAGCCATTGGACTCTCTTCTTTGGAATTGATTTAGGCAATACTACTTACCAGGAACAAAAGTCGTGATTGATGAAATGGTAGTTAGATTTTGTGGTTGGAGTAGGCATACATTGAAGATTCAGAACAAGCCTATTAAGGAAGGCTACAAGATCTTTGCTCTATGTGATCTTAGATACACATATGGCTTCCTTTAGTACTCTTATACCAAGAGTATTGCTGAAATGCTATCCTCTGTTGTTTCCGCTTCTACACCCTTTCCTACTACTTCCAGTTTGACACCAATGTTAAAAGGTATTTTGCTACTTGCCCAATTACTTCCTTCTCATTTCTGCTAGAATTTAATGCTTGATAACTACTTTATAAATGTTCCTCTTTTTGAACAATTACTAGCTTTGAGAATTGGGGCAGCTGGGACTGCTTGAGTGAATTGTATTGGGTTTTCTAAGTCTCTAAGAATTGAGAAACAAGAGGAAAGAAAGATACTTCTATGCAGTCCTATAAGTGGTGAAGTGGTGAGAAATATCTGTTGTCTTGTTTGGCAAGATACCAGCCCAGTCCTATTTATGACAAGCTTTCATGATATTGGAAAGGAGGTGGAAAGGCTTCAAAGGAGGCCCAAGATAACAAGCACTAATGCTATAGCGGTTCACAGTGTTTTTAAAGAATAATCATACAAATTACTTCCTATTCCAGAATTTATTAAGAACTATAATTACAATCTGGGGGCAGTCAATATCACAAACCAGTTATGGTCTTATTATACAATACAGTAACCAAGTTGTTGAAATTGGTTTCCATTATTTTACTCGTTACTGGATACCTTACTCATTAATGCTTACAGGATTCAGTATACTATGAATCCAAATTGGAATCTATGAAGTGAACACTTTCACTCAGAGGTGGCTGATCAACTAATACTAAACGGCATCTGTCTCAGTGAGCCAGCGACCTCATACCCTGTATCTTCCTCTTCTCCAACCTCCGCTACAACCTTTCCCTCTCTTCTGGAGCTCAAAGTTCCCTATATCTCCCTTCCACATCACAATTCTAGCTCCACCAAAGAACTCTGAACCTACTCTGGTCAGCTTTCCTTTCCCGGCAACATATAGTTTGAAACAATGCCCAACACGCACACTGTGTATTCTTTGTAGTTGGCGGTGATCCCAGGTTCCATAAGAAGCCATTAAGATGAAATCTGTCAATTTGGATTGTCATGAGTGTAATCTTACCTTATGCCGTAACTGTTTTTTTCTATTTCACAAAATTCATAGAATTTAGGATCCTCAGAACCTTTCTGACCACTCAGCCTATTCTTATTCCTGAGTTTTGAATACTGAAAAAGGATAGGATTGTGTTTAAGGCTAGCTGTTAGGTCATGATAGATTTTAGCTCGAAATACGTCCTGGTTTAAACTCTTCCTGTACACGGAAATTGATATCACTTGAAGTCGATCATTTCCCAATAGGATTAGTATTCAACATTTCAATTCAGCCTGAATATTTCAGCAATCTAGGGGATACAAAATTGTAAGTATTATACCTTTTGATCATTATCATTCCTTCTAGTATTACTCTATAGGCATCAACTAACAGAGCTTGTCACTTATATAAATCTTAATGATAATATCTGGATAGCTCCAAAGGCTCTGGAATTTTGGAATTTCTTTTTGAAAGTAATTAGCTGAGATTTTGTGAAGTGAAAATGCGTATTTTTGATGTAGAATGGGGAGGAGTCAGTTTCTTTTGTAGCCAAGCTTGTACTAGACTGTTCCACCTGTTATCATAATTCTATTGGCATTTCACTTGTATGTACAGTTGTGTCTGAAAAGTCTATGTACCCCTGCTTGGCAATACCACAGCCAATGATCACCTCAACATTACTTCCTACCATAGCATCACTACATTCTGAAACTCTCAGAGAAGACCAGAAAAGGAAAATTTATGTCCTCTATAAACCTACTAATATAGGATATGGTAAAATTGCAAAGTTTATGAACCTTTCCAAGTTAACTGTTTCAACAGCAGTCAAAAATGTAAAATCTAGAAATGGAAACACCAATAGTGCCCCCAGATCTGACAGACCAACCAAGATTACTGATGCCAAAAGGCAAGTAATTCTTGATATTATTGATGCTGAGCCTTATTTAGCTCCAAGAGACGTTACTCAAAGAGCCAATATTAGACTTGGCAAAGATACTATTAGCAAGATATTCAAAGAAGTTAGATTTAAGCTTAAAATACTTAAGAAAAAGCCTTTTTAGAGAAAAGAATAGAGGAGAAGAGAAAGAAGTTTGCTAGAATGAGGAGGAACTGGATAAGAGCTTAGAAATGGGTGGTTTTTATAGATGAAGCCACTATTGAATATGATTCAAATCTAGTGGGAAGAAAGGTCAGACTTAGACCAGGTGAAGAGTTGGAAGAAAAGAACTTAAAGCTTAACTTTAAGTCAGGACATACCAACATAGATGTATATAGTGCAATGATACATGGAGAGATGACTGAGCTCATTCTTATAAGAAAGAGGACTGAGAAGGTAAGGACAAGCAAAAGAGACAGACTTGGTCTCAATTCCTACCAATATACAACTGAGATTCGCCAACCCTACCTTATCCCCTTCATAGAAGCCATAGACAGAGCTCCTCAAACCATCTATATAGCTGCTGATAATACATCATGGCATAATAGAGCAGAAAATAAAAATTGCAAGAGGATTATGGATATCGAAGATTGGCTTAGCCTTCCAACTCACCAGATCTCGATTCTATTGAATATGCTTAAGCAATTCTCAAAAGAGTACTCAGAAAGTGATTCTCCAAGGTTGAGAGAAGAGCTCATAGTACTGCTGAATTATTTCAGGCAGCAAAGGAAGAGTAGGACCTCGTTCCCCAGGGAACATTTGATGGATAGATTGAGAGGATGCTGAGAGACTTTAGGCTGTATTAGATATAGATGGAAGCTATACAAAATGGTAGTATTGGGAAACTGTTTTTTTCTATTTCTACAATTATCTATTGTAAAATTGTACTCGTATCTTTATTTTGTTGTAGTCAATATCATTATTTGTAGTGGTAGTGCTGTTGCCATGAGGGGTACATAGACTTTTCAGACACGACTGTATTACTATAATAGTAGAGGTACTGAATTTCTTAAAGAAGATATTTTGTTTACTGTCACAGGTACTAGTACTAACAAATTTCAAAAGTATTCGGACACATTGGTGCCAAGAGAAAATATGGTGCCAAGACTTTTGAGTAAATAGGGTAAATCCATTCTCAGTTGACGAACACCTGTATTACAACAAACATTCTTATTCAACCCTGAACCCGATCTACCCAACAGTAAATCAGAAGTGAGGTAGGCGAACTTATGTACTAGTAGAGATATATGATAGGCTAATTTATAATAATAAGGAAAAGAGATTACTCCATAGTGGCATGCTGTGATCATCATCTATTGTTGTCTTGATGTTCCTATATGCTTCTGACAAATTTAAGCAGTTACTGGGGTTTCAAAATCTATGGCCAGTGATATCTAGAAGCATTTACTTTCTAATGCAGAGAGAGCTCAGCTTCCAACTCAGTCTCCAGTGCTACCTCTTCTAGCAGCACTCCCTTTGCCATGACCACCTCTGGTAGTAAAACCTTTTTTCTGTACTGCCTCTTCAGGCAGCATTCTCTTTGTCTCTATCACTTCCGGCAGAGCTTTCTTCTATGCTACCTCTCTAGGTAGTACTCTCTTTGGCTCTACCCCCTCTGGCGGTATATCCTTTAGTGCTGCTCTTTCAAGCAGCACTCCCTTTGACTCCACTACCTCTAGCTGTACTTTCTTCTGTGCTGCCTCTTCAGGTAGTACTCTCTTTGACTTTACCACCTCCAGTAGAGCTTTCTTCCCTGCTACCTCTTCAGGCTGCACTTCTTTCAGCTCTACTACTTTTAGCAGTACTTCTATCTGTGCAGTCTCCGCTGACAGAACTACCTTCAATGCTGTCTCTTCTGACAGCACTTTCTTTAGTACTACTTTTCCTGACAGTACTACCTTCAATACTACCTCTTTTGGCCACACTCCCTTCGGTGCTACCTCTCCCAGCAGTACTCTCTTCAATGTTACCCCTTCTAGTAGTACTTCCTTCCGTACTGCCTCTTCCAGCAGTACAGCTTCACACAAAACAACTCTCAATAATATCACTTCCCCATACACAACTTCCTCAGATAATGCTTCTTCTAGCACCCTCTCTGCCTGCTCGTATAGAGTATAATAAACAATTTTCTCTCATTGAATTAATTAATACTAGTGTATTGGACCCTACTCTATACCAGGATCACCCATGACTTTTATCTGAGTCTGATACGGATGATATTATTAAATATGTGAAAAGTGGCTTTGTCTCATGGCAGTTGCAGTTGAAGGATATACGACGAGAATCTGACTTCACTTATGTGAGTGATTTAACAATTTTTAGAGCTTTAGCTGAGTGTGGCATACACACCTATCAGAAAGTTTTTAATTTTATTTTAAGTGTGGAAAATTAAATCAAATGTATAGTCAGTATATTTCATTTATCTACTACTAGTATAATTGAATAAATAGCTAACAGATAATCATAGAATTATTGTATGCCTCATGTGAATTGGCTTTTAGAGACTGAATGGGCCAACTATACTTTTACTGATGAAATGTCTATTGAAATTGGTAGCATTTATGGCCTCTCTACAGTATGGCAAGAGAAAGGTGAGCAGTGATAGGACGATTATATTAGAGTCAAGAAGAAGACAGGGACTTTCATAATGTGCTGGAGAATGATTAGTTGAAACTGGAATGGACCATTCTGGGTATAGGAACTAAAAACAGAGGAGAAAAAGGTCACCGCCATTGAGGCTATAAGAGTTTACAATACAAATTACATGGTAGAAGAGAAGTGGTTGAATGATTCTTGAAGGTTATAAGCTGGGTGGATGCAATTAAAAGAGCAGGAGTTGAAGGCACGACAGGAGGCAACAGTTGAAGCTCAGAGAATGGGAGTTAAGATTAAAACTACTCAGTCATGGAGAGGGAAAAAGTATAAGGTGAAGGCACTCAAGAGAGGAAGTAACCCTTGTGGGGTAGATTCATGGAGGTATATTACTACTCTTGCCTGGCTATTGCTTTAGCCTACTTGCAAGGAACGTATACAGCAAAATCCTGATTTTATTTTAATAGAAGACAATACCCCTGCTGATTACTCAGACTTTACAATTTTAGAAAGAGTTAAAGCAGGTATACCAAAGGTAGATTAGCCTCCCAATTTGCCCGATTTTAATCCTATTGAGCATTTGTGGCAGTTGATGAAGTCACAAATACTAATATGATGGGGGTATAAGGGAGTTACAAGTGTAAGTGAAATGAAGGAGGTATTACGGGAGGAATGGGAGCAGATTACAGTTCAGGAGGTTAATAAAGAGATATCTAAGCTTTCTAGAGTTATGGCTAAATGTATTGAACAGCAGAGTGGAATTAAATTCTATGGCAAAATAGATGGGGAAGCAAGGCAGCAGCAAATTCTATAGCTAGTTATTTTGTTAGATATACTAGATTTTAGATTGCACTAAGTACTTGTGGCCTTGGCACTAAGGTGTCCGAATACTTTTAAAATTTGTTAGTATTCTATGGCTACTCGAGATATAGTAGAGTAGTTAAGTACTTGAGTATAGGGAGGTAAAGGTTGCTGTTAGAATGATGTAGTGCTATTATAATATGATACTTGCATAATAAGTTAGACTACCTATACTGTACTCAAGTACAAGTACCAGTACTTGTGTTACTCATACAACCCTTATGAATTGCCAGTAGCACTACATAGTTTACAGGTCATACCATACCTCAGATGAGGGTTTAAGGGTTAATATTCAGTAGTTCAGTCTTTTGCTCAGTGTTCTCCGATTCTGGAATCTATTGTTTAGACTATGACCATGGAGAGGAATTATTATGGCCCCCAAAAATGACTCTAAGAATTCAAGATTCAATTTGAAACAACGTAACTGTCTGAATGTCATTTCACAGTCTGCTATCAAGAAACTCTCTTTTCGGGTAACTGATTGGCCTACAAGAATGTACCTACGTTACGTGATTCAAAATAAAAGCAATATTTAAAATTATCAGTATCCTGCAAATTATGATATGTAAGAGCTGCAAACATGCGAATCCAGGCAGATAACAGAAATTTTGATTGTTTTAAGTATTTTATTGCATGTTGGATGAACTGGTACTGTGAGATTAGTTAGGTTTATCATGTACAAGTACAGCGCTTGTACTATCATATATCAGCAAAAAAAAAAAAAAGCATATTTGGTACAGTTGTATTACACCAGGGTACAAGCGATATTACTTGGATGCCTCTGCATCCTTTGCATCCAGACATTCATTGTAACCACAACTGATATTTGGACAATCTGAGATTATCTAACTAGACTCTGCTGTATTCTAATGTAATATCGCATCTGATCCACATCCTGGTATATTAGTAAAACAGATCTCTGTATCAGATCTACTAGCCGTACATCCTGACACAAGTTGGTAGACAGTTTTGTATCTGGATACAAGATTGCAGAAAGTCTGAATCATAACACTAAGCCACATATCAGCCATCAATCTATCCACAAGGTACCAGGACTAAATTTAAAAATATCTACAGAAATGGAAGAGATGTAGCACTAAATTCTATTTTAGTTTTTTGAAGAATCTGGAACTCAAAATGGCCTACAAGTAGAATGTAAAAGTGCATGATAGTTGTAATTGTTGGGGTGGGTGGTGATCTGGATGTTGTAATGATCCTTCTTTGATGATTAGCTCTTGGAGATGGAGAACAATACTCCTCTTCTTCTTCTGCTATACAATACCTCTGAGGCCTGTGCCTTTGTTACCGATAGTACAAGACCTTTGTCTTCTATCTGTAATGCCTATTATAAGTTTTCTCTAACTCGATCTTGTATTGAGTATTCTCATTACGATACTAATAAAGATTGTAATAATAATACAGAGCGTAAAGTTGTTTTATATTTGTTAAAGTAATAAATAGTAAAGATACTTAGAATTCAATCTAACTTTATTTAAACTCGTACCACCAAACACTGGCATATGACAAGCCCCCACCAGCACAGGGATTCTGCTAACTAGAATACCACTAAACCTAAGCTAACTAAGTCTATGGCCCCTCACCTGCCATCCCTGAGTCATGCCCACATGAGAACTAATTACAAGACTATTAAACAACCTAGCACCTGCCCCAGTCCAAGTCTGTAGCTCCTCTAATATGAAGCCAACCAGCACTAAGCATAGCTGAAGCAGAGCAAAAGACCAACCCAGCCAGGTTTCTTGTCCAACAAATAAAATTACTACCACCCGGTCTGAAAACTATCCGACGAAGCCTCCACCACAGTAGAAAACCAACAAACACATAAACTAAACCTACAGGCGACACAATGGCAGGGAGGAGGTAACCAACATGTTGACCTCTTACACCTGCATGCTAAGCCATTGACCCTATGAACCCACCTTGCTGGTTGCCTCTGAGAAGCGTACTGGTAAGAAGGACATGCACCCGCCACCTGTCCTCCAACCAAAACAACACAAATATAAGACATACATAGAGGTAGTAACAGACCAAGAAGGTCTGTGGGGCCTATCTCCCACCTGTGATGCCATGCTGTCACGAAGGTGGCTTAGCACAGAAAGGGTTTTCACATGACTCATGATTATAAGTCATAGGTATGTTATTGTTTTACGCATGACTCACTTGAGTCATATGACTTATTATGTTATGATTTGTTATGTTTCGCACATGACTCGATTATAAGTTACGAGATGTGCGCCTGGCAAGTATGTCTTGCGAGTACACCTTGCTGGTATGCCTTGCATATATTATTTATGTTTTGCACATGACCTCACTATGAGGTCATGAGTTTCACGCATATGACTCAGTCAAGTCATATGAGTTGTTTATTGTGTTATGATTGGTTGATGAGTTTTCACACATGACCTTGCTATGAGGTCATGGGTTTTGAGCATGTGACAACTTTAGTAACATGACTAGTTTGTTATAATTTGGTTTCGCACATGTGACCAATTTAGGTCACATGACTACAGGCGGGAAGAACACTATATAAGGAGGCCGATGTGGCAGAGGAGGATAGGTTCTTCACGCTTTGTTCTAAGTACTTTTTCTCGTCCTTGCCGTTGCTTCGTTCCGAGCATTTCTTTCACCATCATGATGGGCCTTGATGCCTCGGATTCTGGAAGAGATATCTGAGTTCGCTCAGTAGTTCCAGGGGTCTTTGGTGTTGAGGTTTGTTAGGTGTTGCGTGGCGGACTACTTGTTTGCTTCTCGTTTCATCGCCTGATGGTTTCTCACGATACTGTCACTTCGCGCACTTCATCGCAGTCGCATATGAACCTGTTTTGGTAAAATGTCTACTTCTTCCTGGCTATCGTCTACTTGCAGGTTTCGCATTCGATTGGGGGGATTGAATATTGTGTTTGGGGGGATCACCTTTGTTGTTCTTTGGGCCAGCTTATATCTTTTGTTGGGTTTTAACGGAGTCCTTAGTTCTCGCGATACAAAATGCCCTTGGGTTAGACTGATGCCCTTCCCAAGTATCAATGTGTCGTACCGGCCGCATCAATCCACTAGGAAGGGGGCCTTACCGGCCCCCCCCCTCCTTGTTACTACCTGTTTCTACGGTCGGAATCCTACGATGTTGTTTATCACCGTTCCCTTTGAGTTTTTGTCCTTATGGCATTTACGGTGGTTCAGTCAGGTGTCTCCTCCTTGCCTCAGTGGGTATGGCTTTGACCCTGAAAAGTCTTACCCCCTGGTATGATTTTCTTGCTACCTGGGGTGGTGTGAGACGATTGGCTGCCAGACACTCACATTGTTTGTGCATTTGGGTGGTTCGGTTATGGTCTGTAGTTGGCGGCTTCACCTATTGCAAGTGGAGCCTACCTTCTGTTTATCTGCTTCTGTTTGTTCGCCCTCCCCCTTCTTGTCGCATCAGTTGGGAATGCCTCTTGCCCGTCATTCGGCCTGTGCTTGTTGCCGGACCTGTGGAGCTAGCTTTGGCTGGCTCCGCTTACCTTTTTCCCGGCTTGGCTGGACTTCGGTTTGGCTGGGTTGGATGGTATGACCAGTGCTGGTGCCTTCGGGTATTGGTGCTGCCTCCTCTGTGGCTCCCGGCTTTGGCTGGTGGGCTCCCCTCGGCTACATGGAGTTGAGGGTTGTGGCTCTGTTGGCGTGGCTAAGACTAGTGGCTCCCTGATGGGGTTAGGTATAGCTGTCCTGCGGCTGTCGGATGGTTGATCTGTCTGAGGGGCTGAGGGGGTTGGATGGGCTCTGTGGCACCTGGTGTGTGGGGCTTGGGGGGGGCTGATAGGGGGGGGAGAGGCACCTGCGAGCACCGGTCAGGCATGCGTCAGGTTTGGGGGTCATGTCTAGTTAAGTGTTTCCGGTCTGATAGGGCTGTTGGATGAAGCTGGTGAGTGCTGCAAAGCTCCTCGATGACCCAGATGGTTGATGGCCACCTGTGTGGATAGTGGGTTGCGACCACCTAGTTGGACTTGTTTGAGTCTTGCATGCTGGGATTTGTAGAGTTTGTTTAGTTTCTTTGGTTTAGCAATGGGCATGGCTGGCGGGGGCAAGGCACTACGGGTGGGAGATAGGCCCCACTAGCTGTTTAGGTCTGTCACCACCTCTATGTATTTCTTTTTGTTTGTATGTTTGTCTTGGGGGACAGGCAGCGGGTACAGGTCCTCCTCACCATTACACTCTTCGGAGGCACTTGGCAAAGTGAGTTCATATGGTCGATGGCCGGACATGCGGATGCGAGAGGTGAATGTGTTGGTCACCTCCTCTCTGCCATTGTGTCGCCTGTAGTTTATATTTGTTTGGGGGGGGTTTTTTGTTGGTTTTCTACTGTGGTGGAGGTTTTGCAGGACAGTGTTTAAGACTGGGCGGTAGTGATTTTATGTTTTGTTGGACAAGGAACCTGGTTGGGTTGGTCTTTTGCTTGGCTTCAGCTATGCTTAATGCTGGTTGGCTTCATACCAGAGGGGCTATGGACTTGGACCGGGACAGGCACTGGATTGTTTGATGGTCTTGTAATTAGTTTCCATGTGGACATGACTCGGAGATGGCAGGTGCGGGGTCGTAGACTTTGTTAGCTTAGGATTAGTGCTATACCGGTTAGCGGTATCCCTGTGCTGGCTGGGGCTCGTCGTATGCCAGTGTTGGCGGTACGAGTTTAAATAAAATTAGATTGACTTCTAAGTACTTTTCCTACTTATTACTTTAATGAATATAAAATACCTTTACAATCTTTATCTTTATTGCAACGTTATCATTACACCAAGGAAAGCTCTTCACGAAGAAGAGTTAGAGAAAGCTTACGATAGGTATTCCCAATAGAAGACAAAGGTCTTGTACTATTGGTAATGTAGGCAGAGGCCTAGTGCTATCAAAAGTCTAAGGAAAGAAATAGAAGAAGAAGAGAAGTATCATTCCCCATCGCCAAGAACTAACTATCCGAGGAGGAATCATTATATTACAAAGCGTCACCTAGTGTGACACCAAACAATACAAGATGGCATCCTTCAACTCAGACTGGGAAGGAGACATCGACATCGACAATCAAAACCTTAACCTAGGGGGATTTAGCGATACCCTAGATCACATTTCAGCAGAACCCTCAATGGCAGTAAGCCCAGTAATCCCAAAGAAAGCATCACTAGTTGATAGCTCTCCTGCATGGACCCCACGACCTGAGAGAATGTCGGAATCAGCGGTACATGTATCACCAGCTCCAGACGCTCCGGCACCAGGTGCTAGCATACTTGGAATGACTGAAAATCAGTTTCAGGCATTTCTAGCAGTGACACGAAATACAGGACAAGGAAATGTCCAACGACCAAAAGCAAAAGAACCTAATACGTACGAAGAAGCTCAAGACAAACTACCCATATTCCTCGCACAGTGTCAAGGATATTTCGCAATCAAGGGATATGGAGAACACCATGATGAGATCAAGATTCCCTATGTGGAATCTCTACTAAGAGGACTCGCAGGACAATAGATCATGCCTTTCCAAGATGAAAAGAAACGGAGAGAATGGGTCATGTATAAGGAATTCAAGGCAACACTCTTCGAACAATTCAGAGATCCCAACACTAAGAAGACAGCAAGATGAAAGCTGGAAAAACTTCAACAAGTAAAACAGACCTTTTCGGCATACTGGAACGAATGCAGACTATTGGAATATGAGGCAGAGTTTGATGATGCTACCCTCTACATCATCCTCCTAAGGAACTGTAGTGAGAGACTACGAGAAGTATGGGGAATCTCTGACTCGTGGTACATATCAGCAGAAAGATTCGCAAGATGGGCGATTGATAAGAAAAGCAAACTAAACATGGTTCGAAACAACTCGGAAAATACTATAGCATACAGAGTGGCCCAATTATCCCAGAACATGGATGAAACCTTTAAACCACAAGCAGCTGGAGGTGAAAGACGTGCATTGCCACCAGGCGAGCCAATAGAATTGGAGAAATCAAGAACAGGGCCTGCTCTGAACTTGTCGAAAGAAGAATACGCTAGAAGAATGAATGGGAAACTCTGCTTGAGGTGAGGAAAAGCAGGACATCAGATATGAGAATGCAAAAGCCAACCAGGCAGTGGATACCAAGGAACCAGATCTGCTGGAAACAATAGCTTTCAAGCTCAAAAGAGGAGCAACATTCGCGAAATAATCACAGAAGATTTACCGGGGGAAAATGATGAGGGTCTCCAGCAAATGGTGGTCTGGGAGACCCAAGATGTGGACCTAGAAAACCCACCAAGTTAGCGAACTATTACACGGTACTACACATGCAAAAGGGAGAAGAAGACAGAGATCATGTCATGATCAAGATGAAGATACACAATGAAAAATATGAAGAAACAATGATATATGCAATGCTCAACTCGGGAGCGACCAAAGATTTCATCGACAAGAAAATCTTTGACAAATATGGCCTCCACACCAAAAAAGCAAAGAAAGTAAGACTAGTCTACCTAGTGGATGGAAAGCCAAGTACTATAGGTCCTATAACCTAGACAGCGGAAGTACCTATGGACATTGACAGCCATAGGGGAACGGCAATCTTCCAAGTAGCAATTATTAAGAACCATGAGATAGTCTTAAGGATGCCATGGTTACGAAGAGATAACCTGACAATCAACTGGAATGAGTACAAGATGACCTTCACAAGTGAACTATGTGCGACACAATTTCTCAATAGTTCACCTGTGGTCTACTCGACACCAGTAAGAGAATGGGAAGAAGAAACTTTGCATGCAAAGTTTGCCGAGATGCAGCAAGATAAGAGAGTCTGGATACAAAAACTGGACCAAGGGGCAAAAGTGCTTACCAAGGGTTTCCAAGGAGCAGCAGGACATGACCTGTATGCCAATGAAGGAATCAAGATACCTGCCAAAGGGCAGGTAACGATAGCAACAGGAATAGCCATTGGACTACCAGAAGGCACCTATCGATAGATAGTACCCCGCAGTAGTCTAGTAGTCAAACATCAGCTCATGACAATGGCAGGGATGATCAACCCGGACTATACAGGTGAAATCAAAGTGGTTTTGACAACCTGTCTCAAGAGGACAATGAAGTCCAGAAAGGCGATTGAATCGCACAGTTGATCATAGAAAAAATCAACAAAGAGGATCTATGTGAAGTAGATCAAGTGGGAGAAGCTACAAGGGGAGACAAGGAATTTGGAAGTACAGACCAAAACCAGCCTGATACAACAAAAAGAATCAAGATTAAGGAGATCATAGCACAAGCCTTGAGATGGTACTATCGAAGGGGAGATACAACAGGAATTCTCAAATAGACATACGAAGACAAAAAAGCGGTCCAAGCGAATATCAACATCAGCACGGAACTAGCAATACAAGACAAGAAATACCAAAGCAAGAAAGGATGAAAAGAATTGATTCCAAAAGAATATTATCAGTTCACAAATGTATTCCAAGAAGAGGAAGCTACGGAACTACCACTCCGAAGACCAGGAATCGACCATGAAATTCAGCTGGACAAAGACAAGAAAACGGGAAAAATAAAAGAGATTCCCTACAAGAAGTTATACCCACTAGGAGAAGTGGAGCTCGAAGAACTGAGAAAATACATCGAGAAAAACCTAAAACGAGGATGGATAAGAGACTCCTTTATATCGGAAGGATCTCCAATACTATTTATCAAAAAGAAAAATGAAAAATTGAGATTCTGTGGAGACTACAGAGCCCTCAATTTGATTACCAAGAAGGATCGATATCCACTACCCTTAATTGGAGAGGTACTGGATAGACTACAGTCAGCAAAATACTTCACCAAACTCGACATCAAGGATGCATACCACAATATACGCATAAAAGCAGGAGACAAATGGAAGACTACATTCGCCTCAAGATACGGGATGTTTGAATACTTAGTTATACCTTTCGGGCTAACCAATACGCCGGCTTCATTCCAAAGATGGATCAACAAGGTACTCAATATGTACCTCAACAAATGTTGCATCGTATACCTAGATGATGTACTCATCTACTTGGAAAACATGCAACAATATCAGAAGGATGTCAGTAACATTATGGCCACAATACAAGGATCAGGAATGAAGATCAAACCAACGAAATATGAATTTCATAAAGAAGAAACAGAATACCTCGGATTTATCATCAATCAAAGCGGGGTCAAGGTCCACCCAGTCAAAACAGCAGCAATATGGGATTAGGCCCAACAAAACAACAAAACAGATGTTGAATGCTTTATGGGATTCTGCAACTTTTATCGAAGGTTCATAGAAGAGTTTAGTAGGCTTGCAAAACTACTCTATAACTTAATCAAGAAAGACAAGAAATGGGAATAAGAAGAAACAGAACAAAAAGCATACAATGCCATCCAGACATATCTAATATCAGCACTAATACTGGTATACTTCGACCCAAACCAAAAAAGAATGATTGAAATGGATGCCTCGAAATATGTGTGTTCAGGCATACTATTGCAACGATGCGAAGACGCAAAATGGAGGCCAGTGTCTTATAGATCCCAGTCAATGACCCCCATAGAGTACAACTATGATGTTGTAAAAAAAGAACTATTAGCAATAGTTCAAGCATTAAAGGAATGAAAGAGATACATTTTAAACAACGACCATCCAGTTCGAGCTCTAACTGACCACAAGAATCTAGTCCCATTCATACCTACAAAGGAATTGAATAACTGCCAGATAAGGTGGATAGAACACCTTAGCAAATACAACTTCAAAATTGAATACCGACCAGGCAAAAAAAGCGGGAAGCCAGATACTCTCACAAGGATTGCAAGCGACAAACCACAAGTAAAAGAAGACGAAAGGATCAAACAAAAAACACAAACATTATTACCAAAAACCTACTTCAAGGTAATGGAGGTTATCAAATTCACATTAATGGAAGAAAAGGAAATCGAGAAGGCAAACGAAGGAGACAAAATAATTCAGGCAAGAAGAAAAGCATTGGAGGAAGGAAAAAAGGAGATGAAAGGAATTGCTCTGGGTTTATGCCAATGGGAGGATAGAAACATGTGGTACGATGGAAAACAATAGATTCCGGAAGAAGAAATGATAAGAACTGACATCATATGACATCACCATATCTGAATAGTAAGACATAGAAGAAACGGGGAAAACCACAGAATTTATCATGAGGTCATTCTATTGGCCAGGATTGCGCAAAGATGTCAAAAGATATGTCAAGAATTGCGACATATGCCAAAGGACGAAAACGGCTAAACACGCACCATACGGATTACTGAAATTGAACGAAGTTTCCAAACGACCATGGAAAATAATCACTATGGATTTCATCATGGACCTACCATTATCGGAGAAATGCGATAGCATCTTGGTCGTGGTGGATCGTCTGACCAAAATGAGTCATTTCATTCTGGTCAGAAAAGATATGGACATGAGGGATTTTATACAAACATTCTTCCAAGAAGTCTTCCAACTTCACGGCCTCGTTAAGAATATCATTACCGACCGAGGAACATTGTTCACATCAGGACTGTAGAAAAAAGTAACCAGAGAAATGGGGATACAAAACAAGCTGAGTATAGCATTCTACCCACAAATGGACAGACAAATGGAATGGGTAAACACAATACTCGAACAATATTTATGGGCCTACGTCAATTACCAACAAGATGATTGGTTCAAACTGCTATCAATGGCTGAATCTGCATACAACAATAGGAAACAAGAAACAATTGGCAGGATACCATTCTTTGCGAATTACGGACAACATCTACAAAGTCAGACCACATATTATACGATTAACGGTATAATACCGGATAAAACAGATATGGAAAAACTACACGAAACATTACAATATGAAATGAGTCAAGCACAATAACGGCAAAAAGAACAATACGATAAACATCGAAAACCAGATCCAGACATACAACCAGGAGATATTGTATGGCTAATATCACACAATATCCATACAACATGACCATTAAAGAAAGTGGACTATAAGAAAATCGGGCCACTCAAGATACTGGAAAGAGTGGGCAACCGAGGTTATAAACTGGACCTTCCACCCTCAATGCAAATACACAATACATTCCACATCTCATGCCTTGAATTACACAATGACAATAAGTTTTAGTCAAAAACAATTATTCCTCCTCTCCAATTGAACTCAACAGAGAACCAGAATACACACTAAGCGAGGTCGTCGATTCTCGCTTCGCCTACGGAAATCTACAATACTGAGCCAAGTGGACCCGTTATTCACCAGAACACAATAAAACTTGGTACTCCACACACAACTTCGAACACACACAAGATGCCATCTCAACCTTCCACCAGTGATATCCAGGTAAGCCTAGCTCAGATCACGATTACATTCAACCAAGAGAAAAAGGTGAGGGAAAGGCTCCTGCACTATTGCAACAACTCAAGGGCTGGGGTGATAGCCTATGCCAAACCATACCCACCAGCTCTAAATACTCATTCATGGGGCCAACCGACGAAGAACTCAAGGAAAGGGAAAAACAAGCACAGCATAACACCATGTCATACACGGTATACTACGATGATGGATGTCTCATATCCTATGGGGACAAGAAAGCCTCGGGATAGTTTCCGAGAGAATACAAAAAGTATCGTCCGTGCTAGGACTATCCCCTAAAGTACTGGAAACAGTGCTTTAATAATACGTACAAGATGCACAGGATGAAGAAAATCACTGCGGGATACTGCCTGCAGAAGGATAGAACAAAGAAAGAGTTGGACAGAAAGGATGCCATGATATGGCAGAGGGCTAGGGCCTTTGAGGATGAGGGCCAGAGAAAGGTGAGCCCAAAATTGATCCACAGAATCAGAACCGGATACCTGAAGCCTACATAGGCAAATCCGAGTACTCTGAGAACAACTGGGCTAAGCCGAGGACACAATTTCAGCAAACGATAAAATTATCACGGAGTTGAGGCAGCTGAATGATGCTCAGTGGCGTACAATTGAAATGGCAAACCTCACCTTGGAAATGGTGAGGGTAAGATAGCGGGAAGTAGATGACAAGCTCAAAAATCTCCCATATTCTGGAAGTCTATGTGTTCAGCAGGACGAGAACTATTGAAACTTGGGGACCAAGCCTGATGGGACTCAGGCTTAGGGGGAGAGGAGCTAAGGTCACCAATGTGACTTAGCATGGAAAGGGTTTTCACATGACTCATGATTATAAGTCATAGGTATGTTATTGTTTTACACATATGACTCACTTGAGTCATATGACTTATTATGTTATGATTTGTTATGTTTCGCAGATGACTCGATTATGAGTCATGAGATGTGCGCCTGGCGAGTATGCCTTGCAAGTGCATCTTGCAGGTATGCCTTGCGTATATGATTTATGTTTTGCCCATGACCTTGCTATGAGGTCATGGGTTTCACACATATGACTCAGTCAAGTCATAAGACTTCTTTATTGCATTATGTTGGTTGATAGGTTTTTGCACATGACCTTGCTATGAGGTCATGGGTTTTGAGCATGTGACCACTTTGGTCACATGACTAGTTTGTTATTATTTGGTTTTGCACATGTGACTACTGTAGGTCACATGGCTACAGGCGGGAAGAACACTATATAAGGAGGCCAATGTGGCAGAGGAGGATAGGTTCATCACACTTTGTTCTAAGTACTTTTCCTCGTCCTTGCCGTCGCTTCGCCCCGAGCATTTCTTTTGCACATATGATAGGCCTTGATGCCTTGGATTCAGGGGAAGATATTTGAGTTCGCTCAGTAGTTCCTGGGGTCTTTGGTGTTGAGGTCTGTTAGGTGTTGCGTGGCGGTTAACTTGTTTGCATCTTGTTTCGTTGGATTGGCTATCTCACAATACTAGCACTTCGAGCACTTCATCACAGTCGCATACGAGCCCCTTTCGGTAAAATGTTTACGGCTTCCTGTCTATCGTCTACTCGTAGGTTTCGCGTTCGATTGGGGTGATTGAACCTTGTGTTTGGGGGGATCACCCATGTCGTTCTCTGGGCCAGCTCATGTCTTTTGTTGGGCTTTACCGGAGTCCTTAGTTCTCGCGATACAAAACGCCCTTAGGTTAGACTGATAACCTTCCCAAGTATCAACTCGTCATACTGGCCGCATCATTCCTCAGTTGGCAGGGCGGTACCCGCCCAGCCCCTCTTCATTATGTTTTCGTTTCTACAGTCGGAATCCTACGATGTTGTTTATCGCCGTTCCCTTGGAGTTTTTGTCCTTGCAGCATTTACGATGATTCAGTCAGGTGTCTCCTCCTCGCATTTGTGGGGATGGCTTTGACCCTGAAAAGTCTTACCCCCTGGTGTGGTTATTGCTACTGCCTGGGGTGGTGTGGGACGATTGGCTGCCAGGCACTCGCATTGTCTGTGCGTCGGGGTGGTTTGGTTGTGGTCTATAGTTGGCAGCTTCACCCATTGCAAGTGGGGCCTACCTTCTGTTTGTCTGCTTCTGTGCATTCACCCTCCCCCTTCTTGTTGCGTCAGTTGGGGGTGTCTCTTGCCCGTCGTTCGGTCCGTACCTATTGCTGGGCCTGTGGGGCTGGCTTTGGCTGGCTCTGTTTACTCTTTCCCGACTCGGTTGGATTTTGGTTTGGCTGGGTTGGATGGTGTGGCTGGTGCCGGTGCCTTCGGGTATTGGTGCTGCCTCCTTTGTGGCTCCCGGCTGTGGCTGGTGGGCCCCTCTCAGCTATACAGTCCTGGGGGTTGGAGCTCTGTTCGTGTGGCCAAGATCAATGGCTGCCTGGTGGGGCTGGGTATAAGCTATCCTGTGGCTGTCAGCTCGTTGATCTGTCTGAGGGGCTGGGGGGGCTGGATGGGCTCTGTGGTGTCTAATGTGTGGGGCTTGGGGGGGGCTGATTGGGGGGGGAGAGGCACCTGTGAGCACCAGTCAGGCCTGTGTCAGGTTGAGTGAGGTCTAATTAAGTGTTTCCAGTCAGGCTTGGGCTGTTGGGCGAAGCTGCTGAGTGCTGTAAGGCTCCCCGATAGACCGGTTGGCTGATGGCCACCTGTGCGGATAGTGGGTTGCGACCACCTAGTTGAACTTGTTTGGGTTCTGCGTGCTGGATGTTGTGGAAGTTTGTTTGGTTTCTCTGGTTTGGCAATGGGCATGGCTGGCGGGGGCAAGACACCACGGGTGGGAGATAGGCCTTACTGACTATTTCGGTCAGTCACCACCTCTATGTATTTCCTTTGTTTATGGGTTTTGTTTTTTGGGGGACAGGCAGCGGGTACAGGTCTTCCTCACCATTACGCTCTTCGGAGGCACTTGGCAAAGTGGGTTCATAGGGTCGACGGCCTGGCATGCAGATGTGAGAGGTGGACATGTTGGTCACCTCCTCTCTGCCATTGTGTCACTTGTATTTTATATTTGTGGTTTTGTTGGTTTTCTACTGTGGAGGAGGTCTTGCGGGATGGTGTTTAGACCGGGCGGTAGTGATTTTATATTTTGTTGGACAAGGAACCTGGTTGGGTTGGTCTTTTGCTCGGCTTCAGCTACGCTTAGTGCTGGTTGGCTTCATATCAGAGGAGCTGCGGACTTGGACCGGGACGGGCGCTGGGTTGTTTGATCGTCTTGTAATTAGTTCTCATGCGGGCATGACTTGGGGATGGCAGGTGCAGGACCGTAGACTTAGTTAGCTTAGGATTAGTGGTATACCGGTTAGTAGTATTCCTGTGCCGGCGGGGGCTCGTCGTATGCCAGTGTTGGCAGTACAAGTTTAAATAAAATTAGATTGAATTCTAAGTACTTTTCCTACTTAATACTTTAACGAGTATAAAACACCTTTACAATCTTTATCTTTATTGCAACGTTACCATTACACGAAGGAAAGCTCTTCATGAAGAAGAGTTAGAAAAAGCTTACCATAGGCATTCCCAATAGAAGACAAAGGTCTTGTACTATCGGTAATATAGGTAGAGGCCTAGTGCTATCGTAAGACCAAGGAAAGCAGCAGAAGAAGAGAAGTCTCGTTTCCTGTCGCCAAGAACTAACTATCCAAGGAGGGATCGTTAAACATGCCTTCTCCTGCCAAACCTGTAGCGAAACTAAAGAAACCAATCAAATCCATCAAAGCCCAGTGCACAAGACTCAAAAATGTCCAACCAGGTGGTCACAACACGCAATCCACACAGGTGGCCATCAATCTGCCGATCTGTCGGGAAGCTTTACAGTACTCAGCTGCTTCACCCAACAGCACAAGCCATACTGGAAACACTTAATTAGACCTCACCTAACATGGCACAGGCCTGACCGGTGCTAGCAGGTACCCCTCCCCCCCCAATCAGCGTTCCCCAAGCCCTACATACTAGACGCCACAGAGCCCATCCAGCCCCCCAGCCCCTCAGACAGATCAACTATCTGATAGCCACAGGATAGCCCATACCTAGCCCCATCAGGCAGCCACTGGTCTTGGCCACACCAACAGAGTCCCAACCTCCAGTACCTTGCAGCTGAGGGGGGCCCACCAGCCATAGCCAGGAGCTACCAAGAAGGCAGCCCCAATACCCAAAGACACCGGCACCAGCCACACTGTCCAACCCAGTCGAAACAAAGTTCAACCAAGCCAGGAAAGAGTAGTTGGAGCCAGCCAAAACCAGCCCCACAGGTCCAGCAACAAGCACTGACCGATAGATGGGCAAGAGGTACCCCTAACTAACATGACATGAAGGGGAAGGGCGAATGAACAGGAGTAGACAAACAGAAGATAGGCCTCACTTACCATGGGTGAAGCCACCAATCACAGTCCACAACCAAACTACCTAAACGCACAGACAATACGAGAGTCTGGCAGCCAATCATCCCACCCCACCGCTAGCAGCAATGAAAAACCACACCAGGGGGCAAGATTTTTCAGGGTCAAAGCTATCCCCACTGAGGCAAGGAGGAGGTACCTGACTAAACTACCGTAAATGCCACAAGGACAAAAACCTCAAGGGAACGGTGATAAACAACATCCTAGGATTCCAACCGTAGAAACGAAGACATAACAAGGAGGGGCCGGGGGGGGCACCGCCCTGCCACCTGAGGAATGATGCAGCCAGTATGACGAGTTGATACTTGGAAAGGTTATTAGTCTAACCCAAGGGTGTTTTATATCGTGAGAACTAAGGACTCCATTAAAACCCACCAAGAAATATGAGCTGGCCTAGAGAACAACACAGGTAATCCCCCTAAACACAATGTTCAATCCCCCCCAATCAAATGCAAAACCTGCAAGTAGACGATAGACCGGAAGCTGAAGACATTTTACCGAAAGAGGCTGGTAAGCGACCGTGAGTCGTAGCTTGAAGTGCCAGTATCATGAAATAACCAGCATGTGATGAAACGAGAAGCAAACAAGTAATCCACCATGCAACGCCAACAGACCTCAATACCAAGAACCCCGGGAACTACTGAGCGAACTCAGATATCTCCTGCAGAATCCAAGGCATCAAGGCCCATCATGAGTGCAAAAGAATCACTTGGGATGAAGCGACAGCAAGGACAAGGAAAAGTACTTGGAACAAAGCATGAAGAACTTATTCTCCTCGGTCTTACGGACCTCCTCATTTAATACTCTTCCTGTCGTAGGTCATGTGACCCACAGTGGTTACCTATGCCAAACCAAATCATAACAAACTAGTCATATGACCTTAAGTGGTCACTTACACAAAACCTATAACCTCAAAGTGAGGTCATGTGCAAAACATAAATCATATGCGCAAGGCATACCCGCAAGGTATTCTTACAAGATACACTCACCAGGTGCATGTCCCATGACTCATAATTGAGTCATATGCAAAATATAACAAATCATAATATAATAAGTCATTTGACTGAAATACGTTATATGTGCAAAATAATAACACACCTATGACTTATAATCATGAGTCATGTAAAAACATTTTCTCTGCTAAGCTACATTTGTGACAGGTATTTTGTTAAGTTTTTCTAAGACTGCAGCATATTTAATATTAGCTAGTGGATAACTACACAGTATCACAACTAGAAGATCAATAGCAGGTTTGTCAACTGCTATTACTCATTAGTACTTATACCATCAAAGCTCATAATTTGGAACAATATCCTACCTGATTTCATCGTTTTATTACATTAAAGAATATCTACCTACTGTGAGTTTCTGTTAGGCAGAGACAATCTAATAGAATTTAGAATTGTCTACTCCAATTGAAATTCAATTCTGTAGACGGAAATTGTCTAGGAAGGCTCGGGTTTACTCTTTTCATTTATGACTACTAAGAGTGAAGTGAATTCAGTAAAGTAAAATAAAAGCGAAAAACAATATTATATTATTAAGATCTCTTCTCCATTGCTTGATGATGTCTAAAGCTTGGAAGGCACTTTGATATTTATATTCCATATCTGAGTGTTCGCAGACTACATCTATTTATCATACAACTATGTACCTTTCTGATTATAACTCGCAACGTCAGGTATTCTTGAAAGGTGCAAGCACCTGGAGACCATGAAAATCACCACACCATCTTTGCTAATTATGATATAACTAACTCAGAACTATACTGTTCTCAATAGTAGTTATCCAATCTTTAGAGTCTTTAGACTTGTAGTCTAGTTCTCAGGTTGAACTGAGTTGGCTCCAATTGTCTTCGTTATTGATGAAATGATCAGTTTCACCTACAGGTTGTATCTACAAAGGTAGTCATAATCACCACCCTTTTTTTATCGCCTGACCTTAAACCTCCATAACTCCTTACCTAAATGATAGATGTCTTCTGGAGGACTTCCTACTAATTTGCAGAAAGCTATTCTACCGGATTGACAATTATTCTCTCGGTCGGCAACCCTTGGTTACTTTGTGTAACAGGATTTTCAATCACTGTTGTAGTATGGAAAGTGACCTTCATAACTACAACGTGTTCCGAAACCTGGTTGCAACACTTCATGAAGTCTAATACCTTTAATAGTAGTATTTCTCAGAGTTCTAGACTCTTCTAAATATTATAGGGTGGGTGTGAATGTATTGGTCTCTTGCTGAGATTCTTTACCATTCAATGCCATCTCTTTATGCACGAATGTCTTGTTACCTACAGCCCATACGAAAGGTATCACCTCTTTGAATCCTATTAATGTTCTGGGTAGTTGACCGATTTACTCTGTTCTACTTCTCAGGCCTAGCTGAAGGACCTCTCACATATATCCTGCAAACAGGATCCAGTCAGACACATGGCGGTTACGTATATAATGTTATTCTGCTACTTTCAGTTCTGTGATATTATAGTCATAGGATGCAATTGAGATTGTTATGTATGATGACATGCGGGCCCTATAAGGGGGCCAGAGGAAGGTGATGGAGACCAGAAATTCCGATTCCAGTATTCCTAACAGTTTCCAAGAATTTACAGCCTATTTTGTGTCATGGTAAAGTGCTGATTTTGACGCCAGATTTTGCAGGTGTCTTTTGGACGTGATGTTCAATACTAAACAGTCCAGATCTCCTCAATACCAGCTTTCCAATGGTGCAAAGAATATTTACTTGCCAGTAATATTGGTGGAGCAACAATTTATTTTAGAAGCAATATTTACTTTAGCAAAGTGCTAACTTTGACGCCAGATTCTGAGGGTGTCCTTTGGAAGTAATTTCCGATATTATATAATCTAGGTCCCCTCAATGCCAGCTTTTCAACGGTACAAGGAATGTCTACTCACCAGCAATATTGGTGGAGCTACTGCTTGTTCTAGAAGTAGCATTTACTTTGGTGAAGGGCTGACATTGACGTCAGATTCTGCAGGGGTCCTTTGGATGCGACATCCCATACTGTACAGCCTAAATACCCTCGATGCCAGCTTTTCAATAGTGTAAAGAACATCTATCCACTAGCAGTATTGGTAGAGTTACAGCTTACTTTGGAAGCAGTATTTATAGTAATGAAGTACTGACTTTGAAACTAGATTCTGCGGGCCTCCTTTAGATGCAACATGCAATACTTGAGAACCAGGATTCTCTTGATACCAGCTTTCCAACAGTGTAAAGAACATCTACCTACTAGTAATATTGATAGAATTACAGCTTATTTTAGAAGTTGTGTTTACTTTAGCGAAGTGCTGAATTTGATGCCAGATTCTGCAGGCGTTCTTTTGACACAACATTTGATACTTGAGAGCCAGGATCTCCTCGACACCTGATTTCCAATAGCATAAAGAATGTCTGCCTGCCGGTAATATTGGTAGAGTTATAGCTTGTTTTGGAAGTAGCATTTACTTTGGTAAAGTGCGGAATTTGATGCCAGATTCTGCAAGTATCCTATTGACACAATATCCAATACTGAGTGGCCTAGATCTCCTCAATGCCAGTTTTTCAACGGTATAAAGAACATCTACCTGCTGACAATATTGGTGGAGTTACAGCTTGTTATTGCAAAGAGCATGTTTAAAAACAGCAGCTACTTCAGGTAAGTGAGTACTATGTATATTAGTTCTTTAATAAAGCATTCAATTTAATATAGAAATTCAATTATAAC
>NW_003299139.1:1247412-1248159 GCF_000151645.1 Tuber melanosporum | reverse complement strand
GCACATAGTTGATGTACCGGACCACATGCCTTGAATTCCGATAGCTAATTGAATCACTAAAACTCAACTATAGAGTTACTGTAAATAGCGAGGCAGCAAGGTTTGGACCAGCAGCTCTAATCAATAATCGACTTGAGTACTAGCAAGGTCAATTTTGTCAGATTCCATCCTACCTTGAGCTATTGTGCAGCATCAATCCTTGAATACATACTGCTTTTCATACTATCTGGAATCCCCAAAATCCAGCTATCGATCATTTCCACTGCATTTTTATTTATTCAGCTGAGTCCCAAATGTCATTTTTACAAATGAGATCCTTTCTTGCCATTGACAGTACCTTGTTCAAAGCAAAGTTTGTTTAGATATTATTGCTAGCCGTAGGAATTGATGTAAATAGACATACCTTGATTCTTGCATGTGCAGTGGTGAAGAGCAAAAATATAGAATCGTGAACATGGTTTTTGGAGGAGTTGAAGTGGACAATTCCACAAGTCCTACATATAACACTTATTAGTCATTGAAGTAAAGGATTATTAGCAGCAGACTATATGCTAGGAAATCAAGTAACTTGACTTACCTGTTGTTTCCATTTCTACTAAAATTTCAAGTACTTCCAACATGTCAAACATTTATTTTGGCCATTAGCAAACTCTAAAACTCCAAATGATTTTCTGGCCAAAATGGCTAAGCTTGAAAACCTTCATCTGCTAGCAACAGAGCATCTTAGTCAAATTGATAGAACGTTGT